>NC_074689.1:29384493-29604493 GCF_029448725.1 Salvelinus fontinalis
TTGGCTATGCCGGATTAAGTGATATGACATGCAATTCTATAAAATAATTTCTCTGTAATTCATATTACCTGATTTAAGCTAATCAGGTGAATTAACTAGAAAGTTGGGGCACCACGAAAGAATGTTTATAGAGCTGTTATCTTCCGAATAAACCCTTAAAGACCTAGTAATCTTTTACATCAATAGCAGTCAATATTTAATCGTCACCTCTGGCTAACAAATTGAATCAGCAATACAAAATTTGGTTTAATTATTTATTTACTAAATACCTAACTAATCACACAGAATTACATATACACAGAATGAATCATACATTGATGGACCTGGTGAATGGAGCCGATATAGTGGCTGGTTACACAAAGAAAAGGTGGGGGGTTTGAGTGAAAGAGCGGGAAGACTGAGGAACAAAGGGAGAAGCTATGCTATCGTAAATACACTATCTTATGCATTCTAAATTAGCGCCCATTTGAAAAAGGAAAATGCAATAAATATTTACTCTGAGCCGCGCTTCGGTAGATTGTTCGGAGATGGGAGACCGGGTGGTACAGCATGGATCTCTGGTCCTCTGAAGACTGTCTAATGGTGAACTGGAGCGCAGTAGAATGGATAGTCTGTCCGTCCTCTCCTAGCCCACGTTTAGCGGGCGGAGGGGGTAGCATTTCCTTAGTGAATAAGAGATCAAAGTTCATACCAAGTTGCCATACTTTAAGCTCATGCTATATTCTGGCTGGTATAGTTGAAATTCATCCTTCCGGTGTGTTAGTCGTCACCTTCACATTGAAATTCGATGCCAATTGCGTTCTTGCTGATGTTGGCTTAGTTCTGTAGGTGGTCTTTGTCCTTTCAACGTGGGGACTGCCAGTCCGCACGTCCTTGAAACAGGAAGTTACATTTTCGTAACAGGGTTCATATAGGATTGGGAGAGAGGGCTGTGTGTAATGGGTGTGTGCTGCTGGCAGGGAAGTCAGGCGCAAAATAAGAGGGTGCAAAACCCGTCGCACACCAGAACATAACTTGCACCAATACATACAACAAACAATCACCGACAAGGACATGAGGGGAAACAGAGGGTTAAATACACAACATATAATTGATGGGATTGGAACCAGGTGTGATGGAAGACAAGACAAAACCAATGGAAAATGAAAAATGGATCAGCGATGGCTAGAAGGTCGGTGACGTCGACCGCCGAACATCGCCCGAACAAGGAGAGGGACCAACTTCGGCGGAAGTCGTGACACCGTGTTTCATAGTTTACAACCACTGTCGGTTCACATGGGCGGGGCCAATGAGTTGGCAGAGTTTACTCTATGACAAACCGTTCTCTCATTAAGAAGCTAAATTACATTTAATCTTTTCACAAATAGTTTCATATTTAAACATTTAAATTGCACAGCAATTCTATGTGAATCTGATAGCTATAATGTGTAGACTTTCCAAGATACAGTTTATGTCGTCCTATCATCAGTAATCATGTCTCAGACGCCAAATGAACTGACATCATCTTCATTAAGTCCCAACGCATATTTTCAACTGGTTGGATTACGGAAATATGTTGAAATTCATCCTTCCGGTGTGTTAGTCGTCACCTTCACATTGAAATTCGATGCCAATTGCGTTCTTGCTGATGTTGGCTTAGTTCTGTAGGTGGTCTTTGTCCTTTCAACGTGGGGACTGCCAGTCCGCACGTCCTTGAAACAGGAAGTTACATTTGATGTCACCAGAATCTCTATGTTAACAAAGGGCTTTTTCAAGAGTCAACTCTATAAAGTAGAGAGAGAAACGGGAGGGGGGGGGGTGTATTTATGGGGGTCATAAACCTCCCCCATCAAGCCAACGTCACGAAACTATTACATTACAACGGAACGATTTGATTAGTGTAGTGTTAGCTAGCTAGTGTTAGCTAGCTACATAGTTGTCTTTGCTGTCCTTGTATCTAAGACAATTGTGTAGTTTAGACTAATTATCTGGCCAGTTACCGAGGTTACCTAGCCAGCTATCGAGGTTACCTAGCCAGCTACACTTTCAAACAAAGTCAACAACGCAGCCACTGCTAGCCAGCCTACTTCAGCAGTACTGTATCATTTTAATAATTTTAGTCAATAAGATTTTTGCAACGTAAGCTTAACTTTATGAACATTCGAGACGTGTAGTCCACTTGTCATTCCAATCTCCTTTGCATTAGCGTAGCCTCTTCTGTAGCCTGTCAACTATGTGTCTGTCTATCCCTGTTCTCTCCTCTCTGCACAGACCATACAAATGCTTCACACCGCGTGGCCGCGGCCACCCCAACCTGGTGGTCCCAGCGCGCACGAACCACGTGGAGTTCCAGGTCTTCGGTAGCCTCTGGAACTGCCGATCTGCGGCCAACAAGGCAGAGTTCATCTCAGCCTATGCTTCCCTTCCCTCCAGCACCGGGATCCTCATCTCTCCCAAGTGGTCATTCTCTCTTTCTCCCCTTACCCATCTGTCTATCGCCTCCTTTGAATTCCATGCTGTCACAGTTACCAGCCCTTTCAAGCTTAACATCCTTATCATTTATCGCCCTCCAGGTTCCCTCGGAGAGTTCATCAATGAGCTTGATGCCTTGATAAGCTCCTTTCCTGAGGACGGCTCACCTCTCACAGTTCTGGGTGACTTTAACCTCCCCACGTCTACCTTTGACTCATTCCTCTCTGCCTCCTTATTTCCACTCCTCTCCTCTTTTGACCTCACCCTCTCACCTTCCCCCCCTACTCACAAGGCAGGCAATACGCTTGACCTCATCTTTACTAGATGCTGTTCTTCCACTAACCTCATTGCAACTCCCCTCCAAGTCTCCGACCACTACCTTGTATCCTTTTCCCTCTCGCTCTCATCCAACACTTCCCACACTGCCCCTACTCGGATGGTATTGCGCCGTCCCAACCTTCGCTCTCTCTCCCCCGCTACTCTCTCCTCTTCCATCCTATCATCTCTTCCCTCTGCTCAAACCTTCTCCAACCTATCTCCTGATTCTGCCTCCTCAACCCTCCTCTCCTCCCTTTCTGCATCCTTTGACTCTCTATGTCCCCTATCCTCCAGGCCGGCTCGGTCCTCCCCTCCCGCTCCGTGGCTCGACGACTCATTGCGAGCTCACAGAACAGGGCTCCGGGCAGCCGAGCGGAAATGGAGGAAAACTCGCCTCCCTGCGGACCTGGCATCCTTTCACTCCCTCCTCTCTACATTTTCCTCTTCTGTCTCTGCTGCTAAAGCCACTTTCTACCACTCTAAATTCCAAGCATCTGCCTCTAACCCTAGGAAGCTCTTTGCCAACTTCTCCTCCCTCTTGAACCCTCCTCCCCCTCCCCCCCCCTCCTCCCTCTCTGCAGATGACTTCGTCAACCATTTTGAAAAGAAGGTCGACGACATCCGATCCTCGTTTGCTAAGTCAAACAACACCGCTGGTTCTGCTCACACTGCCCTACCCTGTGCTCTGACCTCTTTCTCCCCTCTCTCTCCAGATGAAATCTCGCGTCGTGTGACGGCCGGCCGCCCAACAACCTGCCCGCTTGACCCTATCCCCTCCTCTCTTCTCCAGACCATTTCCGGAGACCTTCTCCCTTACCTCACCTCGCTCATCAACTCATCCTTGACCGCTGGCTACGTCCCTTCCGTCTTCAAGAGAGCGAGAGTTGCACCCCTTCTGAAAAAACCTACACTCGATCCCTCCGATGTCAACAACTACAGACCAGTATCCCTTCTTTCTTTTCTCTCCAAAACTCTTGAACGTGCCGTCCTTGGCCAGCTCTCCTGCTATCTCTCTCAGAATGACCTTCTTGATCCAAATCAGTCAGGTTTCAAGACTAGTCATTCAACTGAGACTGCTCTTCTCTGTATCACGGAGGCGCTCCGCACTGCTAAAGCTAACTCTCTCTCCTCTGCTCTCATCCTTCTAGACCTATCGGCTGCCTTCGATACTGTGAACCATCAGATCCTCCTCTCCACCCTCTCCGAGTTGGGCATCTCCGGCGTGGCCCACGCTTGGATTGCGTCCTACCTGACAGGTCGCTCCTACCAGGTGGCGTGGCGAGAATCTGTCTCCTCACCACGTGCTCTCACCACTGGTGTCCCCCAGGGCTCTGTTCTAGGCCCTCTCCTATTCTCGCTATACACCAAGTCACTTGGCTCTGTCATAACCTCACATGGTCTCTCCTATCATTGCTATGCAGACGACACACAATTAATCTTCTCCTTTCCCCCTTCTGATGACCAGGTGGCGAATCGCATCTCTGCATGTCTGGCAGACATATCAGTGTGGATGACGGATCACCACCTCAAGCTGAACCTCGGCAAGACGGAGCTGCTCGTCCTCCCGGGGAAGGACTGCCCGTTCCATGATCTCGCCATCACGGTTGACAACTCCGTTGTGTCCTCCTCCCAGAGCGCTAAGAACCTTGGCGTGATCCTGGACAACACCCTGTCGTTCTCAACTAACATCAAGGCGGTGGCCCGTTCCTGTAGGTTCATGCTCTACAACATCCGCAGAGTACGACCCTGCCTCACACAGGAAGCGGCGCAGGTCCTAACCCAGGCACTTGTCATCACCTCTGGCCTGCTCGCCTCCCTACCACTGAGGAAGTACAGTTCCCGCTCAGCCCAGTCAAAACTGTTCGCTGCTCTGGCACCCCAATGGTGGAACAAACTCCCTCACGACGCCAGGACAGCAGAGTCAATCACCACCTTCCGGAGACACCTGAAACCCCACCTCTTTAAGGAATACCTAGGATAGGATAAAGCAATCCTTCTGACCCCCCCCCCCCCCCCCCCCCCCCTTAAAAGATTTAGATGCACTATTTTAAAGTGGCTGTTCCACTGGATGTCATAAGTTGAATGCACCAATTTGTAAGTCGCTCTGGATAAGAGCGTCTGCTAAATGACTTAAATGTAAATGTAAATGTAATGTAAATGTCATGACAGCAGGATAAATCAATGTTAAAGTTGACATAGCTGGCCATATATGGATGTCAAGTTTTACTTTATGGGTTGGTTATGTAGGCTTCTTCTAACCCATGGTTTTCTACTACAAATATAATAATACTATTCAATTCCATCTTTACATTAAAAACCAAAGTATGTCAGAATTCCAGTCTTTCCAATAAGTGTTATACCCCTTGATCTTCAAGAAAAGGACTTGGAAATATGGAAGTATAGATTAGCCAAATTGTTTTACCTGAGCATAACCCCAAAAGTAAAGACTTATTAGCCAGCCCTAATTTGTTGTTTATGATTTTGTTGTCATGGAGGACTGATTGGGCTCATTGTTTTGAAAAATAAATGCTGTGCTCATCGAATGGCATGCTTTGAGCACTACTGAAAGTGCTATTTACATGTGAAAAATGAATGCAATACGCTGCATTTGATATATGCCTATTGTTAACCTTTTTGTTGGTGACACTTGGATATCTTGATAATATGCAGCTTTCTAAAGGGCAAATCCACAGATGAAACAATAACAAAACGGCTGCCCAGTCTCTGTTTTGGGTAAAAAGCTGAGGGATTGGCAAGGAGAAATGTAACCACACTCAGATTAATAGACATGCAAGGACTGACCATCCATGATATCAAAATGATAGTTTTAAACATGTTATGAGGCTATGCAATAACACATATGGAATCATGAAGTAACCAAAAAAGTGTTAAACAAATCTAAATACATTTTGTATTCTTCAAATTAGCCACCATTTGACTTGATGGCAGCTTTGCACAATCTTGGCATTCTCTCAACCAGCTTTATGAGGAATGCTTTTCCAACAGTCTTGAAGGTTCCCACATATGCTGAGCACTTGTTGGCTGCTTTTCCTTCACTCTGAGGTCCAACTCATCCCAAATCATCTCAATTGGGTTGTGGAGGCCAGGTCATCTTATGCAGCATTCCATCACTCTCCTTCTTGGTCAAATAGCCCTTACACAGCCTAAAGGTGTGTTCTGGCTCATTGTCCTGTTGAAAAACAAATGATATTCCTACTACGCTCAAACCAGATGCGATGGCGTATATCGCTGTAGAATACTGTGGTAGCCATTCTGGATAAGTGTGCCTTGAATTCTAAATAAATCACTGACAATGTCACCAGCAAAGCACCCCCACACCACCATACCTCCTCCTCCATGCTTCACATGCGGAGATCACCCGTTCACCTACTCTGCATCTCACAATGACACAGCGGTTTGAAATCTCAAATTTGGACTCATCAGACCAAAGGACAGATTCCCACCGCTCTAATGTCCATGCCTGATTCACGCAGTCTCCTCTTAACTTCTCTGGGATATGTGGGGCGGTAGCGTCCCACCTAACCAACAGCCAGTGAAATTGCAGGTCGCCAACTTCAAAACAACAGAAATCTCATAATTAAAATTCCTCAAACATACAAGTATTATACACCATATTAAAGATAAACATCTCATTAATCCAGCCAAAGTGTCTGATTTCAAAAAGGATTTAAGGCGAAAGCACACCTTGCGATTATGTTAGCTCAGTACATAGCCACAGAAAAACACAGCCATTTTTCCAGCCAAAGAGAGGAGTAAGAAAAAGCAGAAATAGAGTTAAAATTAATCACTAACCTTTGATCACTAACCTTTCATCAGATGACAATCATAGGACACCACGTTACACAATACATGTATGTTTTGTTCGGTAAAGTTCATATTGATATCCAAAAATCTGAGTTTAGGCGGGACGCTACTGTCTCACTTGGCCAAAAGCCCGAGAAAATGCAGCGCGCCAAATTCAAACAAAATACTATAAAAATCTTACTTTCATTAAATCACACATGAAAGATACCAAATCAAAGCTACACTGGTTGTGAATCCAGCCAACATGTCAGAATTCAAATAGGCTTTTCGGCGAAAGCAAACGATGCTATTATCTGAGTTAGCACCATTGTAAACAAAGAGAGATAAGCATATTTCAACCCTGCAGGCGCGACACAAAACGCAGAAATAAAAATATAATTCATGCCTTACCTTTGACGAGCTTCTGTTGTTGGCACTCCAATATGTCCCATAAACATCACAAATGGTCCTTTTGTTTGATTAATTCCGTCAATATATATCCAAAATGTCCATTTATTTGGCACGTTTGATCCAGAAAAACACCGGTTCCAACTCGTGAAACATGACAAAAAAAAATCTCAAAAGTTACCTGTAAACTTTGCCAAAACATTTCAAACTACTTTTGTAATACAACTTTAGGTATTTTTTAACGTAAATAATTGATAAAATTGAAGACGGGATGATCTGTGTTCAATACAGGATTAAAACAATCTGTAGCATGCTTTCTGGGCTCTATCTAACAGGACACTTCAAGTGACCCTGATTCAAAATGGCCGTACTTCTTCATTACACAAAGGAAAAAACCTCAACCAATTTCTAATGACTGTTGACATCCAGTGGAAGCGGTAGGAACTGCAAGAAGGTCAATTAGAAATCTGGATTCTCAATGAAAATCCATTGAAAAGAGAGTGACCTCCAAAACAAAATCTGAATGGTTTGTCCTCGGGGTTTCGCCTGCTAAATATGTTATTTTAAACTCACAGACATGATTCAAACAGTTTTAGAAACTTCAGAGTGTTTTCTATATAAATCTACTAACAATATGTATATCTTATCTTCTGGGGATGAGTAGCTGGCAGTTGAATTTGGGTATGCTTTTCATCCAAACGTGAAAATGCTGCCCCCTATCCTAGAGAAGTTAACAGTTGATGTTGATATGTGCCTGTTACTTGAACTCTGTGAAGCATTTATTTGGGCTGCAATTTCTGAGGCTGGCAACTCTAATGACCTTATCCTCTGCATCAGAGGTAACTCTGGGTCTTCATTTCCAGTGGCGTTCCTAGTGAGAGCCAGTTTCATCAAAGAAATTGTCGGTTTTTGAGACTGCTCTTGAATAAACTTTAAAAGTTCTTGAAATTTTCCGTATTGACTGATCTTCATGTCTTAAAGTAATGATAGACTGTCGTTTCTCTATGCTTATTTGAGCTGTTTCTTCCATAATATGGACTTGGTATTTTACCAAATAGGGATATCTTCTGTATACCACCACTACCTTGTCACAACACAACTGATTGGCTCAAACACACTTCTCTAGGGTAGGGGGCAGCATTCGGAATTTTGGATGAAAAGCATGCCCATATAAAACTGCCTGCTACTCGGGCCCAGAAGATATGATATGCATATAACTGGTAGATTTGGATAGGAAACACTCAAACGTTTCCAAAACTGTTAACATGGTGTCTGTGAGTATAACAGAACTGATTTGGCAGGCGAAAACCTAAGAAAAATCCATTCAGGAAGTAGGATTTTTGGGGGTTTTGTAGTTTTCTATTCAATGCCATTACAGTATCCATTGACTTAGGACTCAAATTGCAGTTCCTCTGCCTTCCACTAGATGTCAAAAGTCTTTAGAAATAGTTTCAGGCTTGTATTCTGAAAAATTAGGGAGTAAGACGAGTCTGAATGAGTGGACCCTGCCGTGTCACAGAGCTTATTCACGCAAGTGACCGAGAGAGTGCCTTTCATGTTTACCTTTTATATTGATGACGTTATTGTCCGGTTGAAATATTATCGACTATTTAGGCTAAAAACAACCTGAGGGTTGAATATAAACATCGTTTGACATGTTTCTATGAACTTTACGGATACAATTTGGATTTTCTTTCGGCCTGTTGTGACTGCGTTTGAGCCTGTGGATTACTGAAGAAAACGCGCAAACAAAACTGAGGTTTTTGGATATAAAGAGAGACTTTTTCGAACAAAAGGAATATTTATTGAGTAAATGAATGTCTTCTGAGTGCAACCATATAAAGATCATCAAAGGTAAGTGATTCATTTTATCTCTATTTCTGACATGATTTGTCTGCTGGGCTATGTTCTCAAATAAGCGTAAGGTATGCTTTCGCCGTAAAGTATTTTTAAAATCTGACACCGTGATTGGATTCACAAGAAGTTAATCTTTAAACCTATGTAAAATATTTTTTGTTTTCTGAATTTTTATAATGAGTATTTCTGTATTTGAATTTGGCGCTCTGCAATCTCACTGGATGTTGGCCAGGTGGGTACCACATACCCTAGAGAGGTTAAGAAGGAAAGAAATTCCACAATGAACTTTTAACAAGGCACACCTGTTAAAACCTGTCTAGGATCAGCGTGGCGCTAGCGGCACACCCCCCCCCCCCCCACTGAAAAACCAGTGCCGCAAAATTAAAAAAAAATATTTTTTTAAAATATTTAACTTTCACACATTAAAGTCCAATACAGCTAATGAAAGACACAGATCTTGTGAATCCAGTCAACATGTCCGATTTTTAAAATGTTTTACAGGGAAGACACAATATGTAAAGATGTACATCTATTACCTAAAAACACATTAGCATAATCCACCATCTTTTATTTGTCCACCAACACCAGTAGCCATCACCAATTCGGCTAAACTAAGATATTTATAGCCCCTAACCAACAAAAAAACTCATCAGATGACAGTCTGATAACATATTTATGGTATGGGATAGGTTTTGTTAGAAAAAAGTGCATATTTCAGGTAGATGGCATAGGTTACAATTGCACCCACCGTCACAAATGGAATAGAAAAACTACTTAGAGCAACGTGTTTACCTACTTACTAATCATCAAACATTTCGTAAAAATACACAGCATACACGAATCGAAAGACACAGATCCTGTGAATACAGACAATATTTCAGATTTTCTAAGTGTCTTACAGCGAAAACACAATAAATCGTTATATTAGCATAGCACATAGCACATAGCAGCCCAGCATTGATTCTAGCCAAAGTGAGCGATAAAAGTCAACATCGCCAAAAGATATTAATTTTTTCACTAACCTTCTCAGAATTCTTCCGATGACACTCCTGTAACATCATATTACACAATCCATATAGAGTTTGATCGAGAATGTTTATATTTAGCCACCAAAATCATGGTTAGACAATGTGAAATGTAGCTCAGCTGGTCACAAAATGTCCTTGCGCCACTTAGACAGTGATCTACTCTTATACATAAATACTCATAAACGTGACTAAAAAATATAGGGTGGACAGGGATTGATAGACAATTTAATTCTTAATACAATTGCGGAATTACATTTTTTAATTTATCCTTACTTTTCAATACAGTTTGCGCCAAGCGAAGCTACGTCAAAAAACATGGCGTCCTAAGCCACTAAAATGTTTCGACAGAAACACGATTTATCATAATAAAAATGTCCTACCTTGAGCTGTTCTTCCATCAGTATCTTGGGCAAAGGATCCTTTCTTGGGAGTAATCGTCTTTTGGTGGAAAGCTGTCCTCTTGCCATGTGGAAATGCCAACTGCGTTCGGGATGAACTGAAAAGCGTGCCCAGCTATTCACATCGTTTCAAAAATAAATGTCCCAAAATCGCACTAAACGGATATAAATTGCTATAAAACGCTTTAAATTAACTACCTTATGATGTTTTTAACTCCTATAACGAGTGAAAAGATGACCGGAGAAATATAACAGGCTAAACTAACGCTTGGAACAGGAGCGGGTCGGAGTCCTCCACGCGCGTTACGCACCAAGAAAAGACTTGCTAGCCTCAGGGTTTTTTCATTTGTAGTGCCTGTGAACGCGCAATCGACCCCATTGGAATCGTCATCACGTAAAGGCATCCAGGGGAAGACGTAAGAAGTGTCCGTATAGTCATAGCAATAACAGTGCCCTTTTAACTGACTTCAGAACAGTGGCCAACATTTCTCAAATCTGACTCCATGTCAGGGAAATTGCTGTAGAATGGGCTCTGTTCCACTTAGAGACAAAATTTCAACTCCTATAGAAACTATAGACTGTTTTCTATCCAATAATAATAATAATATGCATATTGTACGATCAAGGATTTTGTGGGAAGCCGTTTCAAAAATTACCCAATTAGCATAAATAGTCTCAACAGCGCGCCCATCCTCAACAGGTTAATTGAAATGCATTCCAGGTGATTACCTCATGGAGCTGGTTGAGAGAATGTCAAGAGTGTGCAAAGCTGTCATCAAGGCAAAGGGTGGCTACTTTGAAGAATCTCAAATCTCAAATATATTTTTATTTTTTTAACACTTTTTTGGTTACTACATGATTCCATATGTGTTATTTAATAGTTTTGATGTCTTCACTAAGTTGGTCACTTAAAAATGCCTTTGATTTTGAAAGAAAAGCAAACTTTTTGTCCATTAAAATAACATCAAATTGATCAGAAATACAGTGTAGGCATTGTTAATGTTGTAAATGTCTATTGCAGCTGGAAACGGCAGATTTTTTTATGGAATATCTACATAGGCGTACAGAGGCCCATTGTCAGCAACCATCACTCCTGTGTTCCAATGGCACGTTGTGTTAGCTAATCCAAGTTGATCATTTTAAGAGGCTAATTGATCACTAGAAAACCCTTTTAGCAATAAAATTGGCCTTCTTTAGACTAGTTTGAGTATCTGGAGCATCAGCATGTGTGGGTTCATTTACAGACTCTAAATGACCAGAAACTAAGCTCTTTCTTCTGAAACTCATCAGTCTATTCTTGTTCTGAGAAATGAAGGCTATTCCATGCGAGAAATTGCCAAGAAACTGAAGATCTCACACAACACTGTGTACTACTCCCTTCACAGAACAGCTCAAACTGTCTCTAACCAGAATTGAAAGAGGAGTGGGAGGCCCCGGTGCACAACTGAGCAAGAAAACAAGTACATTAGAGTGTCTAGTTTGAGAAACTGACACCTCACAAGTCCTCAACTGGCAGTACCCGCAAAACACCCGTCTCAACATCAACAGTGAAGAGGTGACTCTGGAATGCTGACCTTCTAGGCAGAGTTCCTCTGTCCAGTGTCTGTGTTATTTTGCCCATCTTAATCTTTTCTTTTTATTGGCCAGTCGGAGATATGGCTTTTTCTTTGGAACTCTGCCTAGATGGCCAGCATCCCGGAGTCGCCTCTTCACTGTTGACGTTGAGACTGGTGTTTTCACTGGCTGTCCACTGGTTTCAAAAACAATGATTGATAAGCACTTTAAACTTCTTGAACAGCCATCCACAACACCCACAATCCGTGAAGGCCAAATAGCTAAATGAAAGAGCAGCAGTGTGATTCACATCAATGCGCTATGTAAATATCAATAATAAGTGATATCCGTATCACCGTAGACTACACCACTGCTGTCATCCTTACCTCCAAGCGTTTATTCAAGTTGGATAATCCATGGATGCCGACAGCAGTCGCACCATTGGAAGACATAGCTTGGACTGTAGCCTACAAAAGCCTATTCCTGCTCTTTTCCCGCAATCAATCAATTACATTTGTTGTGTCATCATAGTGGTCTCTGACTTGTGGTCAGACTCGCTCAGGTGGAACAAATTTAAACTTGCGCATTTTTTCAACGCTGATTTGAATGTCATTGAGAAAACATAGAAGTTTCAAAGAATTTGGTTCAAACATCCTTTCTGAATTTCTAAGTAATCATCTAGTTTTTCAAAAGCATTTGTAATCTGATTAAAATATTTTTGCTGGTAACGTAACGGATTACAGTTACCGTTTTTTATAATCCCTTACATGTAATGGATTAATCCGTGTGAGCCACTCCGTGCTTCAGCGGAGTCTCGTCTTCCAAGTATATTAAAGACTGCTATTTAACGACCACAATCACACACTTCCCTTCTCATCAGTATTTTTTTACCAGCTGCATCATGACCTATATGACCTGATTGTTTGTGTTCCCAGTTTCCTGGAGATGTAGACTGTGTAGATGAATATCCTCATTTAAATAGACTTTGTGAAGGTGAGTCCTATGATTCTCTTAAGGGATGGATTAATTCTAAGGATTGAAAGTAATTACTCCTAGTTTTACTCCTTGCTGAGAAAAATGACAAGACATAATTATTATTCTCATGTTCTTTAATCCATTGCTCTTCCTTATAATAATATTTATTTCAATATCCTATACTGACATTAGGGAACCAAAGTATTTACGGGTTGCATGAATCGGATGTGACGCAATTCGTACCCAAGCGTTATTACATTACCAATAATTACATAATATGCAATAATATCTCTCTATTAGATGTGGGAACATACATTTTCTGATCACTTCTCCAAAAAGTTGTATTTTTACAAGACCTACGGTACATGGAGGCAAAATGTACCACAACAACAAATATACAGACCAAAAATGGTAGAGCGGGTGATAGAGGAGGAAGGACTCAAGGGATAGAGATATAAACACATTTAGACTCAACGTTCACAGAGTGGAGTTCCATGCATCAAGGTTAGCCCATCTAATATAAAGGTCAAACGCTGAACTCATGACATCAGATGTAAGGGACGCAGTAAACATTAACTGTAAGAGCCTTAGAGTAGGATCTCTGACCTTTTAACATCGACCTGAGACTTTAGGACTTGCACTGAAAATGTATCTTAGAGAGAGAGAGAGAGAGAGAGAGAGAGAGAGAGAGAGAGAGGCAGAGAGAGAGAGGCAGAGAGAGAGGGAGAGGGAGACTATTATTAATCATTGGAAAAACAAGTCATAACGTTAGTCTGGTGTTTACATGTCTCTTCAGAAACCCAGATTGAAAGGAATGTTGCCAAATTACTGTTTGTCTGCATCACTTAATTCTACCACTTCTCTCTAAAAATTACATTCTCAAAGTCGTGCCCCAAAAGTCATAAATCAGCATTTAGTCATTAGTGTTAGTTATCCCTAAGGAGGCTCTACGCCTTGCTAATTATTCATCTTTACAACCAGTGAAGCATTTCCTTGTCCTCCCATTCTCAAGTGCATGATCATGCACATCAAACAGGAAATATTAGAGCACCTAAAAAACCAAATCAATATCTAACATGTGTTTTTCTGGCTTGGCAGAGGAAGGTGGATGCTGCCATGGGTCTCTGGTTCTCCCTAGGTTTATTGTCTTTCTTTCTTGCGTGACAGTGCCTCAATCCAAATGAATTGAAAAGATTAGCACCAAATACATTCAGGAAATTACATGATGCTTATCTTTCCCATTTATTTTGGATTGAGACATACACAGATGGAGGATTTTAATTTGATCACGCTTTGTTGCTGAACATTTTGCAGGAAATACAGATTATCTTTGGGATTTACTTACACTACCGTTCAAAGGTTTGGAGTCACTTAGAAATGTCCTTGTTTTTGAAAGAAAAGCTACTTTTTTGTCCATTAAAATAACATCAAATTGATCAGAAATACAGTGTTAATGTTGTAAATAACTGTTGTAGCTGGAAACAGCAGTTTTTTAATGGAATATCTACATAGGCGTACCGAGGCCCATTATCAGCAACCATCACTCCTGTGTTCCAATGGCACGTTGTGTTAGCTAATCCAAGTTAATCATTTTAAAAGACTAATTGATCACTAGTAAACCCCTTATGTTAGCACAGAAGCAATAAAACTGGCTTTCTTTAGACTAGATGAGTATCTGGAGCATCATTTGTGGGTTTGTGACTGACATCACAAATTAAAGTTTTTTCTTTAGAATTTCATAGCAATTGGAACATTTGAGATTGTCACCGAGGGTTGGTGAGAAGGCTGGGGGGGAAAAGCCCAGTTCTTTCCAGCGGCCCTGCGGACCGTGGCAATCTTTTAAAAGCTCATCATTCCCGCTAATGCTCATTAGGTCGACTGAACAAAGCCTTTAAAAAAGATATAACTCCTAACTGAGGCACTGATCCCCCCCAGATGCACCTTATTGTCTGTCACCTCTTCTTTCTTCTTCTTCCCCGACACACTTTCTCAAAGAGATTAACGGTTGAGAAGGAAACACTCTTGAGCGGACTGAACTTCAGAAGTTTTCGCTCATTGAAACATCACTGCAGCAGTGTGTCAATGTGACCTTCCGTCCCTTTAAAGTCTACGGTGTAAAAGTAATTTCTCATTTATCTCTGTAATCATCTCTTTAAGTAGTTATTCTATTGTTCATATCTTTCCCTCCATCTGATCGTGCTTGTGCTTGTAACACAATCATTTCACTGCAAATAGTCTGGCTAGCCATTTGACTAGATGTTCAGGAGTCTTATGGCTTGGGGCTAGAAGCTGTTTAGAAGCCTCTTGGACCTAGAATTGGTGCTCCGGTACCGCTTGCCGTGCGGTAGCAGAGAGAACATTCTATTACTATGGTGGCTGGAGTCTTTGACAATTTTTAGGGCCTTCCTTTAACACCGCCTGGTATAAAGGTCCTGGATGGCAGGAAGCTTTGTACCAGTGATATACTGGGCCGTTCGCACTACCCTTTGTAGTGCCTTGCGGTCGGAGGCCGAGCAGTTGCCATACCAGGCAGTGATGCAACCAGTCAGGATGGTGCTCTTGATGGTGCAGCTGTAGAACCTTTTGAGGATCTGAGGACCCATACCAAATCTTTTCAGTCTCCTGAGGGGGAATAGGGTTTGTCGTACCCTCTTCATGACTGTCTCGGTGTGCTTGGACCATGTTAGTTTGTTGGTGATGTGGACACCAAGGAACTTGAAGCTCTCAACCTGCTCCACTGCAGCCACGTCAATGAGAATGGGGGCGTGCTTGGTCCAATTTTTCCTGTAGTCCACAATCATCTCCTTTGTCTTGATCACGTTGAGGGACAGGCTGTTGTATCAAGTCACTCGTGCTTCCTGCTTTAATTTTAGCCCGTAAGCAGTAATCAGGAGGATAGAATTATAGTCAGTTTTGTCAAATGGAGGGCGAGGGAAAGCTTTGTATGTGTCCCTGTGTGTGGAGTAAAGGTGGTCCAGAGTTATTTTTCCTCTGGTTGCACATTTAACATGATGATAGAAATTTGGTAAAACGGTTTCCCTGCATTAAAGTCCCCAGCTACTAGAGCACCACCTCTGGGTTTTCTTGTTTGCTTATGGCGGAATACAGCTCAGTCAATGCTGTCTTAGTGCCAACCTCTGACTGTGGTGGTATGTAAACAGCTATGAATAATACAAATGAAAACTCTCTTGCTAGGTAGTGTGTCCTACAGCTTATCATGAGATGCTTTACCTTAGGTGAGCAATAGCTCGAGACTTCCTTAGATGTCATGCACCAACTGTTATTTACAGAAATACATAGTCCACTGCCCCTTGTCTTACCAGACGCCGCTGTTCTATCCTGCCGGTACATCGTATAAATATTCTTCAGGCTAGGGTCTATTTTTCTCCATTTCTGCCTGACTGACGTGCCCAAGGTAAACTGCCTGTTGCTCAGGCCCTGAATCCAGGATATGCATATACTTGGTACCATTGGAAAGAAAACGCTCTGAAGTTTGTAGAAATTGTAAAATAATGTAGGAGACTATAACACAAAAAACAACCCAAATTTTTTTTTTGAGAGCCCATGCTCATCCAATAAAACGTATAGGGAAAGTATTAAGTCTAGCTCCCAGTATGCAACTCCTATGGCTTCCACTGGATGTCAGTAGTCTTTGTTCAAGGTTCCAGGCTTGTTTCTTCCCAAACGAGGAAGAATTATGAGTTTTAGTACTGGGACTCAGACTTGGAAATCAGTCTATGCGCGTGCGACGAAGATGCGCACCTGCTAATATCGTTTTCCTATTGAACATACTTCTTTCCGTATTAAATATTATAGTTTAATTACATTTTAGCGTATCTGAGGATTAAAGAGAAATGTATTTTGACTAGTTTTAACAAAGTTTAGCGGTAGCTTTTTGGATTCCTTTCTCAGCATGTTGAACGAGTGGATTACTCAAATCGATGGTGCCAACTAAACTGACTTTTTGAGATATAAAGAAGGATTTTATCTAACAACGGGACACTACATGTTGTAGCTGGGACCCTTTGGATGACAAATCAGAGGAAGATTTTCAAAAAGTAAGTCAATATTTAATCGCTTATTTGTGAATTTATGAAACCTGTGTGGAAAAATATTTTGATGTTGTCACGTTCCTGACCTATTTCTGTTAGTTTATGTGTGTTAGTTGGTCAGGACGTGAGGTTGGGTGGGCATTCTATGTTTTCTGTTTCTGTGTTGGTTTTGGGTTGCCTGGTATGGCTCTTAATTAGAGGCAGGTGTTTGGCGTTCCTCTAATTAAGAGTCATATTTAGGTAGGCGTTGTCACAGTGTTCGTTGTGGGTGATTGTCTTCCGTGTCTGTGTCTGTACACCACGCGGGACTGTTTACGGTTTGTTCGGTTTGTGTAGCCTATGTTCCTATTCGTGCGTTTTCTTGTTTTATGTAAGTACGTCGTCTAGGTCTGTCTACACCGTTTGTTGTTTTTGTTTGTTTAATCAAGTTCGTGTTTCGTTAATAAAATATGTCTTTTCTCTACGCTGCGCCTTGGTTCCCTCTATACTCCTCCTCTTCATCTTCGGAAAGATGGAGGACTGCCGTTACAGAATCACCCACCAAGAATCCAGAACCAAGCAGCGTAATTTGGAGCAACGGGGAAGTATACAGGACTTGTGGAGTTGGGAGCAAATATTTAACGGAGAAGGACCATGGGCTAAAGTGAATCACCGTCCATGGGAACAGCTGGAGGCAGCTCGGAGAGTGAAGGAAAAGAGAGAGAGGAACCGGAGTTATGAGGGAACGCGTCTTGCACGGAAGCCCAAAAAGCCCGTGAGTAACACCCAAAAATTTCTTGGGGGGGGGGGGGCTAAGAGGTAGTGGGCCAAGGGCAGGTAGGAGACCTGCGCCCACTTCCCAGGCTTACCGTGGAGAGCGGGAGTACGGGCAGGCGGCGTGTTACGCAGTAGAGCGCACGGTGTCTCCTGTACGAGTGCATAGCCCAGTGCGGGTTATTCCACCTCCCCGCACTGGTAGGGCTAGATTGGGTATTGAGCCAGGTGTCATGAGGCCGGCTCAGCGCGTCTGGTCTCCAGTGCGTCTCCTCGGGCCGGCATACATGGCACCTGCCTTACGCATGGTTTCCCCGGTTCGCCTACATAGGCCGGTGCGGGTTATTCCACCTCCCCCCACTGGTTGGGCGACCGGGAGCATTCAACCAGGTACGGTTGGGCAGGCTCAATGCTCAAGAGTGCCAGTACGCCTCCACGGTCCGGTATTTCCGGCGCCACCTCCCCGCCCCAGCCTAGTACCTACAGTGCCTACACTACGCACTAGGCTACCAGTGCGTCTCCTGAGCCCTGTTCCTCCTCCACGCACTCTCCCTGTAGTGCGTGTATCCAGTTCGGTGCCTCCAGTTCCGGCACCACGCACTAAGCCTCCTGTGCGTCTCCAGAGCCCTGTACACACTGTTTCTTCTCCCCCTACTAATCCTGATGTGCTTGTCCTCAGCCCGGTGTCACCAGTGCCGGTACCACGCACCAGGTATAGAGTGGGCTTTGAGAGTCCAGTGTGCCCTGTCCCTGCTCCCCGCACTAGTATGAAGGTGCGTGTCCTTAGCCCGGTGCCTCCAGTTCCGGCACCACGCACCAGGTCTACAGTGCGCCTTATCCGGCCACAGCCATCCGTCTCCCCAGCGCCATCTGAGCCATCCGTCTCCCCAGCGCCGTCTGAGCCATCCGTCTGCAATGAGCCTGCAAAGCCGCCCGTCTGCCATGAGCCTGCAAAGCCGCCCGTCTGCCATGAGCCTACAGAGCCGTCCGCCAGACAGGAGCCGCTAGAGCCGTCCGCCAGACAGGAGCCGCTAGAGCCGTCCGCCAGACAGGATCTGCCAGAGCCGCCAACCAGACAGGATCTGCCAGAGCCGCCAACCAGACAGGATCTGCCAGAGCCGCCAACCAGACAAGATTTGCCAGAGCCGCCAGCGAGCCATGAGCGGCCAGAGCCGTCAGAGAGCCATGAGCGTCCAGAGCCGTCAGCCTGCCATGAGCGTCGAGAGCCGTCAGCCTGCCATGAGCGTCGAGAGCCGTCAGCCAGCCATGAGCGTCGAGAGCCGTCAGCCAGCCATGAGCGTCGAGAGCCGTCAGCCAGCCATGAGCGTCGAGAGCCGTCAGCCAGCCATGAGCGTCGAGAGCCGTCAGCCTGCCATGAGTGTCCAGATTCGTCAGTCAGCCATGAGCTGCCCTTCAGCCAGAAACGGCTATATACCCAGAACTGCCCCTCAGTCCAGAGCTGTCTCTCTGTCCGGAGCTGCCTTTCAGTCCGGAGTTGCCCCTCTATCATGATCTCCCTCTCTATCTTGATCTACCTCTTTATTATGATCTATCCCTCTGTCTTGTGCTATCCCTCGGTCTTGATCTATCTCTCTGTCCCGGTGCTGTCCCTGTCATTGATGTTACTAAGGGGATTTTGTGGGGGTAAAATGAGGGTGGACATTCTTAGGGGGAGATGGAGGCTAGGATGGATTATGGTGGGGTGGGGACCTCGCCCGGAGCCTGAGCCACCACCGTGGTCAGATGCCCACCCAGACCCTCCCCTAGACTTTGTGCTGGTGCGCCCGGTATTCGCACCGTATGGGGGGGGTTATGTCACGTTCCTGACCTATTTCTGTTAGTTTATGTTTGTTAGTTGGTCAGGACGTGAGGTTGGGTGGGCATTCTATGTTTTCTGTTTCTGTGTTGGTTTTGGGTTGCCTGGTATGGCTCTTAATTAGAGGCAGGTGTTTGGCGTTCCTCTAATTAAGAGTCATATTTAGGTAGGCGTTGTCACAGTGTTCGTTGTGGGTGATTGTCTTCCGTGTCTGTGTCTGTACACCACGCGGGACTGTTTACGGTTTGTTCGGTTTGTGTAGCCTATGTTCCTATTCGTGCGTTTTCTTGTTTTATGTAAGTACGTCGTCTAGGTCTGTCTACACCGTTTGTTGTTTTTGTTTGTTTAATCAAGTTCGTGTTTCGTTAATAAAATATGTCTTTTCTCTACGCTGCGCCTTGGTTCCCTCTATACTCCTCCTCTTCCGAAGATGAAGAGGAGGAGGACTGCCGTTACAGATGTGGGGCGCTGTTCTCAAACAATCGCATGGTATGCTTTCGCTGTAAAGCCTACTGTAAATCGGACAGTGCAGGTAGATTAACAAGAATTTAAGCTTTTAACTGATATAAGACACTTGTATATCCATAAATGTTTAATATCTATAATTTTTATGAATACTTATTTGAATTGCGTGCCCTCCAGTTTCACCGGAAGTTGTCCCACTAGCGGGACAACAGTATTTTGATATTGTCATTGTTCAGCCACGACTCTATGAAGCATAAAATGTTACAGTTTTGAATGTCCCGTTGGTAGTTTAATATTCCGTATAACTCGTCGATTTTATTCTCCAAAGCTTGTATGTTTGCTAGCAGAATGGTGTGAAGCGGGGGTTTATTCGATTGCCTACGAATTCTCAGAAGGCGTAGATCACGAGGATCGGGGCCTGTTCCCGAGGAAGCAGTATCTCCTTCGCGTCGGAATCGTCAGAGTAGTGAAAGGAAAAAAAGGATTCTGCTAGTCCGTGGTGAGTAATCGCAGTCCTGATGTCTTTTCGGTCATAAGAGAAGTTAGCGGCAACATAATTTACAAAATAAGTAAAAAAATAAGTTACTAACAATGCAAATAAACAAATAAATAAACACAGTTAGCTGGGGGCACGTAAAATGTTTGTCTTCTTCTCCAGCGCCATCTTACTTGGTTAATATTAGGGTTAGGACTAGGGTCAAATGTTGTTGTTCCTTATAACATATTGGTCACATTCTCATTGCCAAGCTTGATGTTGAAGTCTACTTTTTCATAATCAACTAAAAAGTGTTCTTCTACAGCACCTGAGACCCGTGTGAAAAAGAAAAAGATGCATCAGAACCGACATGACCTTTTAATGTTTGAAAACTGTTTTCTGCCCCTCCCAAAAGATAGAATTTGTAGATAATTGGCCCTCTTTCTGGGACTCACCAAGCCTGGCCTGTTGAGGAGTGACGGACTCCCTCCTAGCTGGAGGGGTGCTCTCATCTTATTTACGAACATAGACAGGGCTCTAACTCCCCTAGCTCCACAATGAAATAGGGTGCAGGCCAGGCAGCAGTTAGCCAGCCTGCCAGCTTAGTGGAGTCTGCCACTAGCACAGTCAGTGTAGTCAGCTCAGCTATCCCCATTGAGGCCGTGCCTCGAGACTGTGCCTTGACCTAGGTTGGGCAAAACTAAACATGACGGTGTTCACCTTAGCATTCTCACTAGACTAAAGACCTCCTCCATTCCTGCCATTATTGAAAGAGATTGTGATATCTCACATCTCAAAATAGGGCTACTTAATGTTAGATCCCTAACTTCAAAGGCAGTTATTGTAAAGGCAGTCAATGTTGTTCTCCTCCTCAAACGAGGAGGAGCATGGATAGGACCAAGATGTGGATTGAGGGAAATAAGCCATCTTTTAATGAAAACAGCAAACAAGACACTACAAAACTACAAAACAACAAACGTGACTAACCTTCAACCGTCCATGTGTGGACACAGGAACAAACACCCACAAAACCCCAGTGAAACCCTGGCTGCCTTAGTATGACTCTCAATTAGAGACAAACGATACACACCTGTCTCTAATTGAGAATCATACCAGGCCGAACACAAAAACCAACCTAGAAATACAAAACATAGACTGCCCACCCAAAACACACGCCCTGACCAAAAACACATACAAAAACAACATAAAACAGGTCAGGACCGTTACAGAACCCCCCCCTCAAGGTGCGAACGCCGGGCGCACCAGCACAAAGTCCAGGGGAGGGTCTGGGTGGGCAGTTGACCACGGTGGTGGCTCAGGCTGAGGGCGAGGTCCCCACCCCACCATAATCAATCCCCGCTTCTTTATCCCCCTCCCAATGACCACCCTCCCACTAACACCACCTAAATGAAGGGGCAGCACCGGGATAAGGGGCAGCACCGGGATAAGGGGCAGCACCGGGATAAGGGGCAGCACCGGGATAAGGGGCGGCAGGTCCTGGCTGAGGGACTCCGGCAGGTCCTGGCTGAGGGACTCCGGCAGGTCCTGGCTAAGGGACTCCGGCAGGTCCTGGCTGAGGGACTCCGGCAGGTCCTGGCTGAGGGACTCCGGCAGGTCCTGGCTGAGGGACTCCGGCAGGTCCTGGCTGAGGGACTCCGGCAGGTCCTGGCTGAGGGACTCCGGCAGGTCCTGGCTGAGGGACTCCGGCAGGTCCGGGCTGAGGGACTCCGGCAGGTCCGGGCTGAGGGACTCCGGCAGGTCCGGGCTGAGGGACTCCGGCAGGTCCGGGCTGAGGGACTCCGGCAGGTCCGGGCTGAGGGACTCCGGCAGGTCCGGGCTGAGGGACTCCGGCAGGTCCGGGCTGAGGGACTCCGACCGGTCCTGACTGAGGGACTCCGGCAGGTCCTGACTGAGGGACTCCGGCAGGTCCTGACTGAGGGACTCCGGCAGGTCCTGACTGAGGGACTCCGGCAGGTCCTGACTGAGGGACTCCGGCAGGTCCTGACTGAGGGACTCCGGCAGGTCCTGACTGAGGGACTCTGGCAGGTCCTGGCTGGACGGCTCTGGCAGGTCCTGGCTGGACGGCTCTGGCAGGTCCTGGCTGGACGGCTCTGGCAGGTCCTGGCTGGACGGCTCTGGCAGGTCATGGCAGGACGGCTCTGGCAGGTCATGGCAGGACGGCTCTGGCTGGTCATGGCAGGACGGCTCTGGCTGGTCATGGCAGGACGGCTCTGGCTGGTCATGGCAGGACGGCTCTGGCTGGTCATGGCAGGACGGCTCTGGCTGGTCATGGCAGGACGGCTCTGGCTGGTCATGGCAGGACGGCTCTGGCTGGTCATGGCAGGACGGCTCTGGCTGGTCATGGCAGGACGGCTCTGGCGCTAGGCAGACGGCAGACTCTGGCCGGCTGAGACGCACTATAGGCCTGGTGCGTGGTACCGGAACTGGAGGTACCGGGCTGAGGGCACGCACCTCAGGGCGAGTGCGGGGAACAGGAACTGGGCACACTGGACTCTCGTGGCGCACTCTAGGCCTGGTGCGTGGTACCGGAACTGGAGGTACCGGGCTGGAGACACGCACCATAGGGAGAGTGCGTGGAAGAGGAACAGGGCTCTGGAGATGCACTGGAAGCCTGGTGCGTGGTGTAGGCACTGGTGGTACTGAGCTGGGGTGGGAAGGTGGCGCCGGATATACCGGACCGTGAAGGAGGACACGTGCTCTTGAGCACCGAGCCTCCCCAACCTTACCAGGTTGAATGGTCCCCGTAGCCCTGCCAGTGCGGCGAGGTGGAATAGCCCGCACTGGGCTCTGCAGGCGAACCGGGGACACCACCTGTAAGGCTGGTGCCATGTACGCCGGCCCGAGGAGACGTACTGGAGACCAGATACGTTGGGCCGGCTTCATGGCACTCGGCTCGATGCCCAACCTAGCCCTCCCAGTGCGGCAAGGTGGAATAGCCCGCACTGGGCTAAGCACGCGTACTGGGGACACCGTGCGCTTTACCGCATAACACGGTGTCTGACCAGTACGACGCCCTCTTACTCCACGGCAAGCCCGGGGAGTTGGCTCAGGTATCCAACCCGGCTTCGCCACACTCCCCTTTAGCCCCCTCCCAAGACATTTTTGGGTGAGCCTCTCGGGCTTCCAGCCTCTCCTATGTGCTGCCTCCTCATACCAGCGCTCCTGGGCTGTGGCTGCCTTCCTCTCCTCCCGAGAGCGGCGATTCTCTCCAACCCTTCCCCAGGGTCCCTTTCCGTCCATGATCTCCCAAGACCATTCCTCCTGTGTCCAGTGCCTTAGTTCCTTTTCTCTCTCCTCAATCCGCTTGGTCCTGTTATGGTGGGTGTTTCTGTAAAGGCAGTCAATGTTGTTCTCCTCCTCAAACGAGGAGGAGCATGGATAGGACCAAGATGCGGATTGAGGGAAATAAGCCATCTTTTAATGAAAACAGCAAACAAGACACTACAAAACTACAAAACAACAAACGTGACTAACCTTCAACCGTCCATGTGTGGACACAGGAACAAACACCCACAAAACCCCAGTGAAACCCTGGCTGCCTTAGTATGACTCTCAATTAGAGACAAACGATACACACCTGTCTCTAATTGAGAATCATACCAGGCCGAACACAAAAACCAACCTAGAAATACAAAACATAGACTGCCCACCCAAAACACACGCCCTGACCAAAAACACATACAAAAACAACATAAAACAGGTCAGGACCGTTACAGTTATAGTCAATGAACTAATCACTGATCATAATCTTGATGTGATTGGCCTGACTGAAATATGGCTTAAGCCTGATGAATTTACTGTGTTAAATGAGGCCTCACCTCCTGGTTACTAGTGACCATATCCCCCGTGCATCTCGCAAAGGCGGAGGTGTTGCTAACATTTACGATAGCAAATTTCAATTTACAAAAAAAAAAACGCCGTTTTCGTCTTTTGAGCTTCTAGTCATGAAATCTATGCAGCCTACCCAATCACTTTTTATACCTACTGTTTACAGGCATCCTGGGCCATATGCAGGGTTCCTCAGTGAGTTCCCTGAATTCCTATCGGATCTTGTAGTCATAGCAGATAATGTTCTAATTTTTGGTGACTTTAATATTCAACGGGAAAAGTCCACAGACCCACTCCAAAAGGCTTTCGGAGCCATCATCGACTCAGTGGGTTTTGTCCAATATGTCTCTGGACCTACTCACTGCCACAGTCATACTCTGGACCTAGTTTTGTCCCATGGAATAAATGTTGTGGATCTTAATGTTTTTCCTCATAACCCTGGACTATCAGACCACCATTTTATTACGTTTGCGATCGAAACAAATAATCTGCTCAGACCCCAACCAAGGAGCATCAAAAGTTGTGCTAAAAATTCTCAGACAGCCCAAAGATTCCTTGATGCCCTTCCAGACTCCCTCTGCCTACCCAAGGATGTCAGAGGACAAAAATCAGTTAACCACCTAACTGAGGAACTAAATTTACCTTGCGCAATACGCTAGATGCAGTTGCACCGCTAAAAACTAAAAACATTTGTCATAAGATACTAGCTCCCTGGTATACAGAAAATAGCCGAGCTCTGAAGCAAGCTTCCAGAAAATTGGAACGGAAATGGCGCCTCACCAAACTGGAACTCTTCCGACTAGCTTGGAAAGACAGTACCGTGCAGTATTTAAGAGCCCTCACTGCTGCTCGATCATCCTATTTTTCCAACTTAATTGAGGAAAATAAGAACAATCCAAAATGTATTTTTGATACTGTCGCAAAGCCAACTAAAAAGCAGCATTCCCCAAGAGAGGATGGCTTTCACTCTTTCTCTCTTTCTTTCTTTCTCTCTCTCGGAGGACCTGAGCCCTAGGACCATGCCTCAGGACTACTTGGCATGATGACTCCTTGCAGTCCCCAGTCCACCTGGCCGTGCTGCTGCTCCAGTTTCAACTGTTGTGCCCGTGGCTATGGAATCCTGACCTGTTCACCGGACGTGTTACCTGTCCCAGACCTGCTGTTTTCAACTCTCTAGAGACAGCAGGAGCGGTAGAGATACTCTTAATGATCGGCTATGAAAAGCCAACTGACATTTACTCCTGAGGTGCTGACTTGTTGCACCCTTGACAACTACTGTGATTATTATTATTTGACCATGCTGGTCATTTATGAATATTTGAACATCTTGGCCATGTTCTGCTATAATCTCCACCCGGCACAGCCAGAAGAGGACTGGCCACCCCTCATAGCCTGGTTCCTCTCTAGGTTTCTTACTAGGTTTTGGCCTTTCTATGGAGTTTTTCCTAGCGACCATGCTTCTACTCCTGCATTGCTTGCTGTTTGGGGTATTCGGCTGGCTTTCTGTACAGCATTTTGATATATCAGCTGATGTAAGAAGGGCTATATAAATACATTTGATTTGATTAATAACAGCTGTCTTCCTCCTGTAACAACACCTTTTTGTCACATCAATTAACTACAAAGTATTAGCCTCCTCACGTTTTTTGGGGTGGATGAATCCACCACACCTTACTTAAGAACAAACTTCTTCTTAATAGGGGGCGCTATTTTCACTTTGGGAAAAAATAGTGCCCAAATTAAACGGCCTGATACTCTGTTCTAGATCATACAATATGCATATTATTATTACTATTGGATTGAAAACACTCTGAAGTTTCTAAAACTGTTTGAATTATATCTGTGAGTAAAACAGAACTCATTTGGCAGCAAACTTCCAAACAGGAAGTGAAAATTCTGAAAATGGGGCTCTGTGTCAGGGCCTGCCTATTCAACTGGTTTATATTTATGGATCTGTATGCACTTCATACGCCTTCCACTAGATGTCAACAGGCAGTAGAATGTTGAATGGGGTGTCTAGCTTGATGTGAGACCGAATGAGAGCTTTTGGAGTGACAGATCCGCCTTATTGGCAGTATTCAACTGCTCACCAGGGAACCCCACATTGTCTTCTGAAATGCGTTAGGTATACAAGACGAAATGCTCCGGCTCTGACTTTATTGGATACATATGATAATAACATCATAAAGATGGATTTTCAACTGAGTTTGACCAGTTTATTCAACGTTTATTGTGAATTTTGGAATTTTTCATTCCATGTGCGAAGAGTTCTTGGACATGTGCGCTCCACATGGCTAGCCAAAGTTGCTAATTCGACAGAAGAAATGGACATTCTAAAGCAAAACAACGATTTATTCTGGAACTAGGACTCGCACTACATTCTGATGGAAGATCATCAAAGGTAAGAGAATATTTATGATGTTATTTCGTATTTTTGTGGTTTATATTGGCTCCAAAAAGGCGGAGAATTGGTGAGCGCTGTCTCACAATATTGCATGCTGTACGTTGTACTAACGTTATTTTTTTAAATCTAACACAGCGGTTGCATTAAAACCTCTACCGCTTCTCCCTTCCGGATCCGGGATCCTTCTCATCAAAAAAGCTGACTAGCATAGCCTAGCCTAGCGCCACAGGGATATCATATAATATAATTTCATGAAATCACAAGTCCAATACAGCAAATGAAAGATAAACATCTTGCGAATCCAGCCACCATTTCCGATTTTTTAAATGTTTTACGGCGAAAATACAATATATATTTATATTAGCTCACCACAATAGCCAAACACACAACGCCATGTTTTCACCATGTTTTCACCGCCAACATAGCTTTCACAAGACCCACAAATAGAGATAATCACTAACCTTTGAACAACTTCATCAGATGACAGTCTTATAACATCATGTTATACAATACCTTTATGTTTTGTTCAAAAATGTGCATATTTAGAGGTATAAATCGTAGTTTTGCATTGCAGCCACCGTCACAAATAGCACCAAAACAGCCAGAATAATTACAGAGAGCAAAGTGAAATACATAAATACTCATAAAACATTTATAAAAAATACATGTTGTACAGCAAATGAAAGATAAACATCTTGTGAATCCAGCCAATATTTCCGATTTTTTAAGTGTTTTACAGCGAAAACACAATATATATTTATATTAGCTCACCACAATAGCCAAACACAACGCCATTTATTCACCGCCAACATAGCTTTCACAAAACCCACAAATAGAGATAAAATTAATCACTAACCTTTGAACAACTTCATCAGATGACAGTCTTATAACGTCATGTTATACAATACATTTATGTTTTTTTTCTCAAAAATTTGCATATTTAGAGCTACAAATCGTGGTTTTACATTGTGAATACGTAGCCATGATGCACCAAATTGTCCGGAGAAATTTTGGACAGTCACGTAATCTAACCATATAACTCATCATAAACTTTACTAAAAAATACATGTTGTACAGCAAATGAAAGATACACTGGTTCTTAAGAACAGCTTCACTGATTATCTTAAAGTTTTCCCTCACTATATCATCATATACATGTACTGAGTGTCATGACAAACCATATGAGTTGGACCATCCCTTTGTGTCATGTGGCAGACAGCTGGGCCTAAGTGGTTTCCGCTGCTTTGGGCCCAGACTCCATGTGGATCCAGGTCACACGTTCTCTCTATCAGGAACAGGGTGTTCACATCAGACATCAGACGGATATGATCGCTGTCTGTGTCGTTGACCAGGAAATTATTAAAGGCTAGATTCTATCAGATCCGTGCTAGCCGATATCTGCATTGCGGTTGTTTTGGCGGTATCAGTGGTGGAACTGCATTAGAGCTGTCAAATCCACAAAGCAAACATTGCCATTGGCTGCATGGAGTCGCATTAACTTCTTGTGTTTGCAGGGGCAGTATTGAGTAGCTTGGATGAAAGGTGCACAGAGGTGCCCAGAGTAAACGGCCTGCTCCTCAGTCATAGTTGCTTATATATAATATATAATATATATATATATATAGTATTGGATAGAAAACACTCAGAAGTTTCTAAAACTGTTTGAATTATGTCTGTGAGTATAACAGAACTCATATTGCAGGCAAAAGCCTGAGAAAAAATCCAAACAGGAAGTGGAAATTCTGAGGTTGGTTGATTGTCAACCAAGATCCCATTGAAATCACAGCGAGATATGAATGAGTTTGCACTTCCTACGGCTTCTACTAGATGTTAACAGTCTGTAGAACTTTGTCTGATGCCTCTACTGTGAAGGGAGAGGGGTAGAATGAGAGGGGTATTAGTCAGGTCTGCCATGACCTGACCATTCTTTGACCATGCGCGTTCACATGAGGGAGCTCTGTTCCATCGCTCATCTGAAGTCAATGTAATTCTTCGGTTGGAACGTTATTCAAGATTTATGTTAACACCATTCTAAAGATTGATTCAATACATCGTTTGACATGTTTCTACGGACTGTAACGGAACTTATGGACATTTCATCAGCTTTTAGGGAACGCGCTTTGTGACTTTGGAATTGTTTACCAAACGCGCTAACAAAAGTAGCTAATTGGACATAAATAACGGACATTATCGAACAAATCAAGCATTTATTGTGGACCTGGGATTCCTGGGAGTGCATTCTGATGAAGATCATCAAAGGTAAGTGAATATTTATCATGTCATTTCTGGTTTCCGTTGACTCCAACATGACGGCTAATTTGACTGTTGTTCTAAGCGCCGTCTCAGATTATTGCATGATTTGCTTTTTCCGTAAAGTTTTTTTGAAATCTGACACAGCGGTTGCATTAAGGAGAGGTATATCTATAATTCCATGTGTATAACTTGTATTATTATCTATATTTATGATGAGTATTTCTGTTGAATCGATGTGGCAATGCAAAATCACTGGATGTTTTTGGAACTAGTGAACGTAACACGTCAATGTAAACTCATATTTTTTTATATAAATAAGAACTTTATCAAACAAAACATACATGTATTGTGTAACAGAAAGTCGTATGAGTGTACTCTGATAAAGATCATCAAAGGTTAGTGATTCATTTTATCTCTATTTGTGCTTTTTGTGACTCCTATCTTTGGCATGAAAAATGACTGTGTTTGTCTGTGATTTGGCGGTGACCTAACATAATCGTTTGTGGTGCTTTCGCTGAAAATCCTATTTGAAATCGGACACTTTGGTGGGATCAACAACAAGATTACCTTTAAAATGGTATAAGACACATGTATCTTTGAGGAATTTTAATTATGAATTTTCTGTTGTTTGAATTTGGCGCCCTGCACTTTCACTGGCTGTTGTCATATCTTACCAGGATTGCAGCCATAATTAAGAGAAATCCCACGCAGCTTTGTTTACAAATTGGAGTACTGGAATGTGAGATGTAATCTACACCTCAATTAGGCTGATAGAAACCCTAATTACACTGCTCAAAAAAATAAAGGGAACACTTAAACAACACAATGTAACTCCAAGTCAATCACACTTCTGTGAAATCAAACTGTCCACTTAGGAAGCAACACTGATTGACAATAAATTTCACATGCTGTTGTGCAAATGGAATAGACAACAGGTGGAAATTATAGGCAATTAGCAAGACACCCCCAATAAAGGAGTGGTTCTGCAGGTGGTGACCACAGCCCACTTCTCAGTTCCTATGCTTCCTGGCTGATGTTTTGGTCACTTTTGAATGCTGGCGGTGCTTTCACTCTAGTGGTAGCATGAGATGGAGTCTACAACCCACACAAGTGGCTCAGGTAGTGCAGCTCATCCAGGATGGCACATCAATGCGAGCTGTGGCAAGAAGGTTTGCTGTGTCTGTCAGCGTAGTGTCCAGAGCATGCAGGCGCTACCAGGAGACAGGCCAGTACATCAGGAGACGTGGAGGAGGCCGTAGGAGGGCAACAACCCAGCAGCAGGACCGCTACCTCCGCCTTTGTGCAAGGAGGAGCAGGAGGAGCACTGCCAGAGCCCTGCAAAATGACCTCCAGCAGGCCACAAATGTGCATGTGACTGCTCAAACGGTCAGAAACAGACTCCATGAGGGTGGTATGAGGGCCCGACGTCCACAGGTGGGGGTTGTGCTTACAGCCCAACACCGTGCAGGACGTTTGGCATTTGCCAAAGAACACCAAGATTGGCAAATTCGCCACTGGCACGCTGTGCTCTTCACAGATGAAAGCAGGTTCACACTGAGCACATGTGACAGACGTGACAGAGTCTGGAGATGCCGTGGAGAACGTTCTGCTGCCTGCAACATCCTCCAGCATGACCGGTTTGGCGGTGGGTCAGTCATGGTGTGGGGTGGCAATTCTTTGGTGGGCCGCACAGCCCTCCATGTGCTCGCCAGAGGTAGCCTGACTGCCATTAGGTACCAAGATGAGATCCTCAGACCCCTTGTGAGACCATATGCTGGTGCGGTTGGCCCTGGGTTCCTCCTAATGCAAGACAATGCTAGACCTCATGTGGCTGGAGTGTGTCAGCAGTTCCTGCAAGAGGAAGGCATTGATGCTATGGACTGGCCCGCCCATTCCCCAGACCTGAATCCAATTGAGCACATCTGGGACATCATGTCTCGCTCCATCCACCAACGCCACGTTGCACCACAGACTGTCCAGGAGTTGGCGGATGCTTTAGTCCAGGTCTGGGAGGAGATCCCTCAGGATACCATCCGCCACCTCATCAGGAGCATGCCCAGGCGTTGTAGGGAGGTCATACAGGCACATGGAGGCCACACACACTACTGAGCCTCATTTTGACTTGTTTTAAGGACATTACATCAAAGTTGGATCAGCCTGTAGTGTGGTTTTCCACTTTAATTTTGAGTGTGACTCCAAATCCAGACCTCCATGGGTTGATAAATTTGATTTCCATTGATAATTTTTGTGTGATTTTGTTGTCAGCACATTCAACTATGTAAAGAAAAAAGTATTTAATCAATTTTCAATCAATTTTATTTTATATAGCCCTTCGTACATCAGATAATATCTCGAAGTGCTGTACAGAAACCCAGCCTAAAACCCCAAACAGCTAGAATGCAGGTGTAGAAGCACGGTGGCTAGGAAAAACTCCCTAGAAAGGCCAAAACCTAGGAAGAAACCTAGAGAGGAACCAGGCTATGAGGGGTGGCCAGTCCTCTTCTGGCTGTGCCGGGTGGAGATTATAACAGAACTATGCCAAGATGTTCAAAAATGTTCATAAGTGACAAGCATGGTCAAATAATAATCATGAATAATTTTCAGTTGGCTTTTCATAGCTGATCATTAAGAGTTGAAAAACAACAGGTCTGGGACAGGTGGCGTTTCCATAACCGCAGGCAGAACAGCTGAAACTGGAATAGCAGCAAGGCCAGGCGGACTGGGGACAGCAAGGAGCCACCACGCCCGGCAGTCCCGACGTATGGTCCCAGGGCTCAGGTCCTCCGAGAGAAAGAAAGAGAGAAGGAGAAGATTAGAGAGAGCCAAGATTTTCAAAATGTTCATAAATGACAAGCATGGTCAAATAATAATCAGGAATAAATCTCAGTTGGCTTTTCATAGCCGATCATTAAGAGTTGAAAACAGCAGGTCTGGGACAGGTAGTGGTTCCATAACCGCAGGCAGAAGAGTTGAAACTGGAATAGCAGCAAGGCCAGGCGGACTGGGGGCAGCAAGGAGTCACCACGGCCGGTAGTCCCGACGTATGGTCCTAGGGCTCAGGTCCTCCGAGAGAAAGAGAGAAGGAGAAAATTAGAGAGAGCCAAGATTTTCAAAATGTTCATAAATGACAAGCATGGTCAAATAATAATCAGGAATAAATCTCAGTTGGCTTTTCATAGCCGATCATTAAGAGTTGAAAACAGCAGGTCTGGGACAGGTAGTGGTTCCATAACCGCAGGCAGAAGAGTTGAAACTGGAATAGCAGCAAGGCCAGGCGGACTGGGGACAGCAAGGTGTCAGCATGCCCGGTAGTCCTGACGTATGGTCCTAGGGCTCAGGTTCTCAGAGAGAAAGAGAGAACGAGAGAATTAGAGAGAGCATACTTAAATTCACACAGGACACTGGATAAGACAGGAGAAGTACTCCAGGTATAACCAACTGACCCTAGCCCCCCGACACATAAACTACTGCAGCATAAATACTGGAGGCTGAGACAGGAGCGGTCAGGAGACACTGTGGCCCCATCCGAAGAAACCCCCGGACAGGGCTAAACAGGAAGGATATAACCTCACCCACTCTGCCAAAGCACAGCCCCCACACCACTAGAGGGAAATCCTCAACCACCAACTTACAATCCTGAGACAAGGCCGAGTATAGCCCACAAAGGTCTCCACCACAGCACAACCAAGGGGGGGCGCCAACCCAGACAGGAAGTTCACGTCAGTAACTCAACCCACTCAAGTGACGCACCCCTCCTAGGGACGGCATGAAAGAGCACCAGCAAGCCAGTGACTCAGCCCCAGTAACAGGGTTAGAGGCAGAGAATCCCAGTGGAGAGAGGGGAACCGGCCCTGGAGAGACAGCAAGGGCGGTTCGTTGCTCCAGAGCCTTTCCGTTCACCTTCACACTCCTGGGCCAGACTACACTCAATCATATGACCTACTGAAGAGATAAGTCTTCAGTAAAGACTTAAAGGTTGAGACCGAGTCTGCGTCTCTCACATGGGTAGGCAGACTGTTCCATAAAAATGGAGATCTATAGGAGAAAGCCCTGCCTCCAGCTGTTTGCTTAGAAATTTTAGGGACAATTAGGAGGCCTGCGTCTTGTGACCGTAGCGTACGTGTAGGTATGTACGGCAGGACCAACTCGGAAAGATAGGTAGGAGCAAGCCCATGTAACGCTTTATAGGTTAACAGTAAAACCTTGAAATCAGCCCTTGCCTTAACGGGAAGCCAGTGTAGGGAAGCTAGCACTGGAGTAATATGAATATTTAATTCATTCAGATCTAGGATGTGTTATTTTAGTGTTCCCTTTATTTTTTTGAGCAGTGTATTTTAATATCAGCATCATTATTTCTATATAGCCTGTTCTTTCTTGTTCTTAATTTCTAACGCGATTGGGGTGGGTGTGGCTTCATGACAATGTTCATAAGAGCAGCTGCTCACTGATTTGACAGCTCCAACGCAGTTCCACCTCCTACTCTGCCAAAACATCAGCTATGCGGGTGTCGGCTATCGCCAGTTAACGCTTGATCTGATTGAATCTAGGCCTAAGACTGCAAATCTCCAGGGGAGAGATTTATCTCCGGCTACAGGGCTTGGAGCAGATCCCCTTTGAGTGTTAGCAGTTGCAGCATGGTGATAACCTGCAGGAGCTACATGTATCACATGGCTACCATATGAGGCCTGTCTGCTCGCATTTATTATTTCTGTATAAGAGTTGCACTGATTATAGATCCGATCCTGCCTCACCGTTCATATCTGTGTTTCTCTGCTCTTCAGGTGTTGACAGACTATGTATGACAGACAAATACATAGGCCACAGGAGCTTTATTAGCTGTGGCGGAAAATGTACCCAATGGTCATACTTAAAGATACAGAAAATGACTCAAGTAAAAGTGAATGTAACCAACACTACTTGAGTAAAAGTCTATAAGTATTTGGTTTTAAATGTATATAAGTATCAAAAGTAAATATAATTACTCAAATATAGTTTAGTATCAAATTCCTTCCATAATGCAAACCAGACTGCACAGTTTTCTTGTTTTCTAGCCAGGGGTACACCAACATTCAGACATCATTTATAAACCAAGCATTTGTGTTTAGTGAATCCTAGTGAATCCGCCTGTCACGTTCCTGACCTTATTTCCTTTGTTTAGTTTACATTTACATTTACATTTAAGTCATTTAGCAGACGCTCTTATCCAGAGCGACTTACAAATTGGTGCATTCACCTAATGACATCCAGTGGAACAGCCACTTTACAATAGTGCATGTAAATCTTTTAGGGGGGGCAGAAGGATTGCTTTATCCTAGGTATTCCTTGAAGAAGTGGGGTTTCAGGTGTCTCCGGAAGGTGGTGATTGACTCCGCTGTCCTGGCGTCGTGAGGGAGTTTGTTCCACCATTGGGGTGCCAGAGCAGCGAACAGTTTTGACTGGGCTGAGCGGGAACTGTACTTCCTCAGTGGTAGGGAGGCGAGCAGGCCAGAGGTGGATGAACGCAGTGCCCTTGTTTGGGTGTAGGGCCTGATCAGAGCCTGAAGGTACTGAGGTGCCGTTCCCCTCACAGCTCCGTAGGCAAGCACCATGGTCTTGTAGCGGATGCGAGCTTCAACTGGAAGCCAGTGGAGAGAGCGGAGGAGCGGGGTGACGTGAGAGAACTTGGGAAGGTTGAACACCAGACGGGCTGCGGCGTTCTGGATGAGTTGTAGGGGTTTGATGGCACGGGCAGGGAGCCCAGCCAACAGCGAGTTGCAGTAATCCAGACGGGAGATGACAAGTGCCTGGATTAGGACCTGCGCCGCTTCCTGTGTGAGGCAGGGTCGTACTCTGCGGATGTTGTAGAGCATGAACCTACAGGAACGGGCCACCGCCTTGATGTTAGTTGAGAACGACAGGGTGTTGTCCAGGATCACGCCAAGGTTCTTAGCGCTCTGGGAGGAGGACACAACGGAGTTGTCAACCGTGATGGCGAGATCATGGAACGGGCAGTCCTTCCCCGGGAGGAAGAGCAGCTCCGTCTTGCCGAGGTTCAGCTTGAGGTGGTGATCCGTCATCCACACTGATATGTCTGCCAGACATGCAGAGATGCGATTCGCCACCTGGTCATCAGAAGGGGGAAAGGAGAAGATTAATTGTGTGTCGTCTGCATAGCAGTGATAGGAGAGACCATGTGAGGTTATGACAGAGCCAAGTGACTTGGTGTATAGCGAGAATAGGAGAGGGCCTAGAACAGAGCCCTGGGGGACACCAGTGGTGAGAGCGCGTGGTGAGGAGACAGATTCTTGCCACGCCACCTGGTAGGAGCGACCTGTCAGGTAGGACGCAATCCAAGCGTGGGCCGCGCCGGAGATGCCCAACTCGGAGAGGGTGGAGAGGAGGATCTGATGGTTCACAGTATCGAAGGCAGCCGATAGGTCTAGAAGGATGAGAGCAGAGGAGAGAGAGTTAGCTTTAGCAGTGCGGAGCGCCTCCGTGATACAGAGAAGAGCAGTCTCAGTTGAGTGACTAGTCTTGAAACCTGACTGATTTGGATCAAGAAGGTCATTCTGAGAGAGATAGCAGGAGAGCTGGCCAAGGACGGCACGTTCAAGAGTTTTGGAGAGAAAAGAAAGAAGGGATACTGGTCTGTAGTTGTTGACATCGGAGGGATCGAGTGTAGGTTTTTTCAGAAGGGGTGCAACTCTCGCTCTCTTGAAGACGGAAGGGACGTAGCCAGCGGTCAAGGATGAGTTGATGAGCGAGGTGAGGTAAGGGAGAAGGTCTCCGGAAATGGTCTGGAGAAGAGAGGAGGGGATAGGGTCAAGCGGGCAGGTTGTTGGGCGGCCGGCCGTCACAAGACGCGAAATTTAATCTGGAGAGAGAGGGGAGAAAGAGGTCAAAGCACAGGGTAGGGCAGTGTGAGCAGAACCAGCGGTGTCGTTTGACTTAGCAAACGAGGATCGGATGTCGTCGACCTTCTTTTCAAAATGGTTGACGAAGTCATCTGCAGAGAGGAAGGAGGGGGGGGGAGGGGGAGGAGGATTCAGGAGGGAGGAGAAGGTGGCAAAGAGCTTCCTAGGGTTAGAGGCAGATGCTTGGAATTTAGAGTGGTAGAAAGTGGCTTTAGCAGCAGAGACAGAAGAGGAAAATGTAGAGAGGAGGGAGTGAAAGGATGCCAGGTCCGCAGGGAGGCGAGTTTTCCTCCATTTCCGCTCGGCTGCCCGGAGCCCTGTTCTGTGAGCTCGCAATGAGTCGTCGAGCCACGGAGCGGGAGGGGAGGACCGAGCCGGCCTGGAGGATAGGGGACATAGAGAGTCAAAGGATGCAGAAAGGGAGGAGAGGAGGGTTGAGGAGGCAGAATCAGGAGATAGGTTGGAGAAGGTTTGGGCAGAGGGAAGAGATGATAGGATGGAAGAGGAGAGAGTAGCGGGGGAGAGAGAGCGAAGGTTGGGACGGCGCGATACCATCCGAGTAGGGGCAGTGTGGGAAGTGTTGGATGAGAGCGAGAGGGAAAAGGATACAAGGTAGTGGTCGGAGACTTGGAGGGGAGTTGCAATGAGGTTAGTGGAAGAACAGCATCTAGTAAAGATGAGGTCAAGCGTATTGCCTGCCTTGTGAGTAGGGGGGGAAGGTGAGAGGGTGAGGTCAAAAGAGGAGAGGAGTGGAAAGAAGGAGGCAGAGAGGAATGAGTCAAAGGTAGACATGGGGAGGTTAAAGTCACCCAGAACTGTGAGAGGTGAGCCGTCCTCAGGAAAGGAGCTTATCAAGGCATCAAGCTCATTGATGAACTCTCCAAGGGAACCTGGAGGGCGATAAATGATAAGGATGTTAAGCTTGAAAGGGCTGGTAACTGTGACAGCATGGAATTCAAAGGAGGCGATAGACAGATGGGTAAGGGGAGAAAGAGAGAATGACCACTTGGGAGAGATGAGGATCCCGGTGCCACCACCCCGCTGACCAGAAGCTCTCGGGGTGTGCGAGAACACGTGGGCAGACGAAGAGAGAGCAGTAGGAGTAACAGTGTTATCTGTGGTGAGCCATGTTTCCGTCAGTGCCAAGAAGTCGAGGGACTGGAGGGGCGCATAGGCTGAGATGAGCTCTGCCTTGTTGGCCGCGGATCGGCAGTTCCAGAGGCTACCGGAGACCTGGAACTCCACGTGGGTCGTGCGGGCTGGGACCACCAGGTTAGGGTGGGCGCGGCCACGCGGTGTGAAGCGTTTGTATGGTCTGTGCAGAGAGGAGAGAACAGGGATAGACAGACACATAGTTGACAGGCTACAGTAGAGGCTACGCTAAAGCAAAGGAGATTAGAATGACAAGTGGGCTACACGTCTCGAATGTTCAGAAAGTTAAGCTTACGTTGCAAAAAATAAAATAAAATAAAAGATCTGATTGACTAAAATGATATAGTACTGCTGGCTGGTGAAGTAGCCTGGCTAGCAGTGGCTGCGTTGTTGAAAGTGAAGCTGGCTAGGTGACCTCGACAATTTCTCTAAATTTCTCTAAACTACACAATTATCATGGATACAAGGACAGCAAAGACAACTAGCTAACACTACGCTAATCAAGTCGTTCCGTTGTAATGTAAGTTTCTACAGTGCTGCTATTCGGTAGAAGTTGGCTAGCTAGCAGTGTTAGCTAGCAGTGTTGGCTAGGTTGGAACCGGCAGCGCGGCAGGCGAAAATAGCTGGCTAGCTAACCGATAATTACTCAAAGCTACACAATTATCTTAGATACAAAGATAGCAATGAAAACTATGTAGCTAGCTAACACTACACAAATCAAGTCGTTCCGTTGTACTGTAATCGTTTCTACAGTGCTGCTAATCGGTGGCTAGCTGGCTAGCTAGCAGGGTTGACAACGTTACGTTACGTTACGTTAGGACGAGAATACCTGGCTAGCGAACCTCAGCGAACCTCGATAACTACACAATTATCTTTGATACAAAGACGGCTATGTAGCCAGCTAAGTAGCTAGCTAAGATCAAACAAATCAAAGATAGCAAAGACAACTGTGTAGCCAGCCAACACTACACTAATCAAGTCGTTCCGTTGTAATGCACTCGTTTCTACAATGCTGCTATTCGGTGGCAAGCTGGCTAGCTAGCAGTGTTGGCTACGTTGCGTTACGTTAGGACGAAAATAGCTGGCTAGCGAACCTCAATAACTACACAATTATGTTTGATACAAAGACGGCTATGTAGCTAGCTAAGATCAAACAAATCAAACCGTTGTACTGTAATGAAAATGAAAATCAGACCGTTGTACTATAATGAAATGTAATGAAAAGTTATACTACTATTGGGTAGACGGTGGACGTTTGCTAGCTGGCTAGCTGCTGGGCAGATAGCAGTGTGGACTACGATAGACGACGAAATACGATAATTACGCAATTATCTTTGATACACAGACGGCTATGTAGCTGGCTAAGAAGAAATTGCTAAGGTTGGACAAATTAAACCGTTGTACTATAATGAAATGTAATGAAATGTAATGAAAAGTTATACTACCTGCAGAGCGAATGCAAATGCGACCGCTCGCTCCAAACCGGATGCCTTTAGTCTTTGTTTAGTTGGTCAGGACGTGAGCTGGGTGGGCATTCTATGTTTTGTGTTTGTATGTTGGGTTTGTTGTTTGGCCTAATATGGTTCTCAATCAGAGGCAGGTGTTTGTCAATGTCTCTGATTGGGAACCATATTAAGGTAGCCTGTTTGCACTGTTGGTTGGTGGGTGATTGTTTCCTGTCTTTGTGTTCTGCACCAGATAGGACTGTTTTTGGTTTTCACATGTATTGCTTTGTTGCTTGTAGTGTTCACGTTATTATCTTTATTAAATCATGTTGAACACTAGCCGCGCTGCGTTTTGGTCCTCTCCTTCATCCCAGGAAGAAAGCCGTTACAGAATCACCCACCAATCCCGGACCAAGCAGCGTGGTAACGGGCAGCAGCGACAGCAGCAGCAGTGTACTCAGGACTCCTGGACATGGGAGGAAATTCTGGACGGTAAGGGACCCTGGGTTCAAGCTGGAGAGTATCGCCGCCCTCGTGAAAAGCTGGAGGCAGCTAAAGCCGAGAGGCGGTGGTATGAGGAGGCAGCACGGAAGCGAGGCTGGAAGCCTGAGAGTCACCCCCAAAAAATGTCTTGGGGGAGGCTAAAGGGGAGTGTGGCGAAGTCAGGTAGGAGACCTGCGCCAACTTCCCGGGCTTACCGTGGAGAGCGAGAGTACGGGCACACACCTTGGTTTCCGTAAGAGCGCATGGTGTCTCCTGTACGTGTGCTTAGCCCGGTGCGTTACATCCCAGCTCGACGTATCGGCCGGGCTAGAGTGGGCATCGAGCCAGGTGCCATGAAGCCGGCTCAATGCATCTGGTCTCTAGTGCGTCTCCTCGGGCCGGTGTACATGGCACCAGCCTTACGCATGGTGTCCCCGGTTCGCCAGCACAGCCCAGTGCGGGCTATTCCACCTCGCCGCACTGGCCTGGCTACGGGGAGCATTCAACCAGGTAAGGTTGGGCAGGCTCGGTGCTCAAGAGCTCCAGTACGCCTTCACGGTCCGGTATATCCGGTGCCACCTCCTCGCCCCAGCCCAGTACCACCAGTGCCAACACCACGCACCAGGCTTCCTGTGTGTCTCCAGAGCTCTGTTCCTCCTCCACGCACTCGCCCTGTGGTGCGTGTCTCCAGCCCGGTACCACCAGTTCCGGCACCACGCACCAAGCCTCCTGTGCGTCTCTAGAGGCCAGAGTCTGCTGTCTGCCCAGCACCACCTGCGCTGCCTGTCTACCCAGCGTCGCCTGCGCTGCCCGTCTGCCCAGCGCCGCCTGCACTGCCCATCTGCCTAGCGCCGTCTGAGCTGTCCGTCTGCCCAGCGCAGCCTGCGAGCCCGTCTGCCCAGCGCCGTCTGAGCTGCCCGTCTGCCCAGCGCCGTCTGAGCTGCCCGTCTGTCCTGAGCCTTCGAAGCCGCCCGTCTGTCCTGAGCCTTCAAAGCCGCCCGTCTGTCCTGAGCCTTCAAAGCCGCCTGTCTGTCCTGAGCCTTCAGAGCCGTCCGTCAGTCAGGAGCCGCCAGAGCCGCCCGCCAGTCAGAAGCCGCCAGAGCCGCCCGCCAGTCAGGAGCCGCCAGAGCCGCCCGCCAGACAGGAGCCGCCAGAGCCGCCCGCCAGACAGGAGCCGCCAGAGCCGGCCGCCAGACAGGAGCCGCCAGAGCCGTCAGCCAGCCAGGAGCCGCCAGAGCCGCCAGCCAGCCAGGAGCTGCTAGAGCCGTCAGCCAGCCAGGACCTGCCAGAGCCGTCAGTCAGCCAGGACCTACCAGAGACGTCATTCAGCCAGGACCTGCCAGAGCCGTCAGTCAGCCAGGACCTGCCAGAGCCGTCAGTCAGCCAGGACGTGCCAGAGTCGTCAGTCAGCCAGGAGCTGCCGGAGCTGCCTGTCACGCCGGCGATGCCGGAATTGCTCCTCAGTCCAGAGCTGCCCCTCAGTCCGGAGCTGCCCCTCAGTCCGGAGCTGCCCCTCAGTCCGGAGCTGCCCCTCAGTCCGGAGCTGCCCCTTAGTCCGGAGCTGCCCCTCTGTCCAGAGGCGCCCATCAGTACAGTGGGGTTATTTTGGTGGGTCGTCATTAGGAGGAGGCCACGGAAGCGGTGATTAACTATGGTGGAGTGGGGGCCACGTCCAGCGCCAGAGCCGCCAACGTGGTCAGGTGCCCACCCAGAACCTCCCCTATAGGTTCAGGTTTTGCGGCCGGAGTCCGCACCTTGGGGGGGGGTATCAAAAGTAAATATAATTACTCAAATATAGTTTAGTATCAAATTCCTTCCATAATGCAAACCAGACTGCACAGTTTTCTTGTTTTCTAGCCAGGGGTACACCAACATTCATTTATAAACCAAGCATTTGTGTTTAGTGAATCCTAGTGAATCCGCCTGTCACGTTCCTGACCTTATTTCCTTTGTTTAGTCTTTGTTTAGTTGGTCAGGACGTGAGCTGGGTGGGCATTCTATGTTTTGTGTTTCTATGTTGGGTTTGTTGTTTGGCCTAATATGGTTCTCAATCAGAGGCAGGTGTTTGTCATTGTCTCTGATTGGGAACCATATTAAGGTAGCCTGTTTGCACTGTTGGTTGGTGGGTGATTGTTTCCTGTCTGTGTTCTGCACCAGATAGGACTGTTTTCGGTTTTCACATTTATTGTTTTGTTGCTTGTAGTGTTCACGTTATTATCTTTATTAAATCATGTTGAACTCTAGCCGCGCTGCGTTTTGGTCCTCTCCTTCATCCCAGGAAGAAAGCCGTTACACCGCCAAATCAAAGGCAGTATGGATGACCAGGGATGTTCTCTTGATAAGTGTTTGAATTAGACCATTTTTCTGTCCTGCTAAGCATTCAAAATGTAATGAGTAAAATGTAATGTATGGAGTAAAAAGTATGTGCTCCCTCAGGCCACTACTCTACTAGGACATATCTACAACATATCTGTGTGTCTGTGCCTGTGTTTGTCTCTCTTCACAGTCCCCGCTGTTCCATAAGGTCTATTTTTATAATTTTTCTATTTGATTTCTTATCTGATTTTACTGCTTGCATCAGTTACCTGATGTGGAATAGAGTTCCATGTAGCCATGGCTCTATGTAGTACTGTGCATCTCCCATAGTCTGTTCTTGACTTGGGGATTGTGAAGAGACCTCTGGTGGCATGTCATGTTTAATTAAAAAAAAAAAAATATTTCACCTTTATTTAGCCTTTTCTCAATAGGGGGGCGCCATTTCGACTTTGTAAAAAAACGTTCCCAAATTAAACTGCCTCGTACTCAATTCTTGCTCGTACAATATGCATATTATTATTACTATTGGATAGAAAACACTCTCTAGTTTCTAAAACCATTTGAATTATATCTGTGAGTAAAACAGAACTCAAGTTGCAGCAAACTTCCTGTTAGGAAGTGAGAAATCTGAAATCGGGCACTCTGTTCCAGGGTCAGTTTATTAATTTGCATGTAATCTATGAGTCGACATGCACTGCATACGATTTCCCCTAGATGTCAGTAAGCAGTGAGAATTGGAATGGGGTTGCTAGGTAGATCTGAGTCCGTATAAAGGCTCTTGGTACGGGGGGGTGCACTCTTTTCAACGTTCGTCATGACGCAAGACAGGATTACATTCGGAAAAGCTCTCGTTATAGGAGTTAGATTTATCCGGCTCTGATTTTATTCGATATAGGTGTTAAAAACATCATAATGTAGTTAATTTAACCTGTCTAGGATCAGCGTGGCGCTAGCGGCACCCCCCCCCCCCCCCCACTGAAAAACCAGTGCCGCGAAATTCAAAAAAAATATTTTTTTAAAATATTTAACTTTCACACATTAAAGTCCAATACAGCTAATGAAAGACACAGATCTTATGAATCCAGTCAACATTTCCGATTTTTAAAATGTTTTACAGGGAAGACACAATATGTAAAGATGTACATCTATTACCTAAAAACACATTAGCATAATCCACCATCTTTTATTTGTCCACCAACACCAGTAGCCATCACCAATTCGGCTAAACTAAGATATTTATAGCCCCTAACCAACAAAAAAACTCATTAGATGACAGTCTGATAACATATTTATGGTATGGGATAGGTTTTGTTAGAAAAAAGTGCATATTTCAGGTATATGGCATAGTTTACAATTGCACCCACCATCACAAATGGACTAGAATAATTACAATGAGCAACGTGTTTACCTAACTACTAATCATCAAACATTTCGTAAAAATACACAGCATACACGAATCGAAAGACACAGATCCTGTGAATACAGACAATATTTCAGATTTTCTAAGTGTCTTACAGCGAAAACACAATAAATCGTTATATTAGCTTAGCACATAGCAATTAGCAGCCCAGCATTGATTCTAGCCAAAGTGAGCGATAAAAGTCAACATCGCCAAAAGATATTAATTTTTTCACTAACCTTCTCAGAATTCTTCCGATGACACTCCTGTAACATCACATTACAACATGCATATACAGTTTGATCGAAAATGTTTATATTTAGCCACCAAAATCATGGTTAGACAATGTGAAATGTAGACAAGCTGGTAAAGAAAACGTCCTTGCGCCACTTAGACAGTGATCTACTCTTATACATAAATACTCATAAACGTGACTAAAAAATATAGGGTGGACAGGGATTGATAGACAATTTAATTCTTAATACAATTGCGTTATTACATTTTTTAATTTATCCTTACTTTTCAATACAGTTTGCGCCAAGCGAAGCTACGTCAAAAAACATGGCGTCCTAAGCCACTAAAATGTTTCGACAGAAACACGATTTATCATAATAAAAATGTCCTACCTTGAGCTGTTCTTCCATCAGTATCTTGGGCAAAGGATCCTTTCTTGGGAGAAATCGTCTTTTGGTGGAAAGCTGTCCTCTTGCCATGTGGAAATGTCAACTACGTTCGGGATGAACTGAAAAGCGTGCCCAACTTTTCACATCGTTGCAAAAATAAATGTCCCAAAATCGCACTAAACGGATATAAATTGCTATAAAACGCTTTAAATTAACTACTTTGTGATGTTTGTAACTCCTATAACGAGTGAAAAGATGACCGGAGAAATATAACAGGCTAAACTAACGCTTGGAACAGGAGAGGGTCGGTGTCTTCCACGCGCGTTACGCAGCAAGAAAAGACTTGCTAGCTAAAGGTTTTTTTCATTTGTAGGGCCTGTGAACGAGCAATCGAGCCCGTTGGAATCGTCATCACGTAAAGGCATCCAGGGGAAGACGTAAGAAGTGTCCGTATAGTCATAGCAACGACAGAGCCCTTTTAAATGACTTCAGAAAAGTGGCCAACGTTTCTCAAATCTGACTCCATGTCAGGGAAATTGCTGTAGAATGGGCTCTGTTCCACTTAGAGACAAAATTTCAACTCCTATAGAAACTATAGACTGTTTTCTATCCAATAATAATAATAATATGCATATTGTACGATCAAGGATTTTGTGGGAAGCCGTTTAAAAAATTAGCCACATTAGCATAAATAGTCTAAACAGCGCCCCCATCCCCAACAGGTTAAACCGAGTTATATCAGTTTATATCAATATATTGCGATTTTCGGTATTTTGTTTGTGCTGCGTTATGGTGAGTTGGACACGTCTTCGCCACATGGCTAATGTTTGCTGCTAATTCCAAAGTTGAAGACGACAATCTACAACCGAGCAACGATTATTCTGGACAAAGGACAACTTGCACAAGATTCTGATGGAAGCTCATCAAATAGTAAGAACTATTTATGATGTTAATTCGTTGTTCTGTTGAAAAATGTGAAACTATTATTCCGTCATTAATTTCGGTGCGGTCTCGCTTTAACGCACGCTGTATGTCGTAGTAACGTTAGTTTTAAAAATCTAACACAGCGGTTGCATTAAGAACTAATGTATCTTTCATTTGCTGTCCAACCTGTATTTTTTTGTCAAGTTTATGATTAGTTATTGATTAGATTAGGTGCCTCTCCCAAGATTTCTCCCGACATTTTGTTTGTTGTTTGGCTACTATTCATATTGTATAACCACGCTAAATATGCACATTTTCGAACAAACCATGCATGTATTGTGTAATTTGATGTTATAGGACTGTCATCTGAAGAAGTTTGAGAAGGTTAGTGAAAAAATTAATATCTTTTGCTGGTTTATTCGTTATCCCTGCGGTTGGCTTGAATCAATGCTGTTGTGTGGTTGGCTATTGTAGTAAGCTAATATAATGCTATATTGTGTTTTCGCTGTAAAACACTTACAAAATCTGAAATATTGGCTGGATTCACAAGATCTTTGTCTTTCATTTGCTGTACACTGTGTATTTTTCATAAATGTTTTATGATGAGTATTTAGGTAATTCACGTTGCTCTCTGTAGTTATTCAAGTTGCTTTGGTGAGAGTTGTGATGGTGGCTGCAATGTAAAACTATGATTTATACCTGAAATGTGCACATTTTTCGAACAAAACATATGCTATACAATAAATATGTTTTCAGACTGTCATCTGATGAAGTTGTTTCTTGGTTAGTTACTATGTATATCTTTATTTGGTCGAATTTGTGATAGCTACCTATGCAGTAAAAAAATGGTGGGAAAAAAAGTTGGCTCTTTTGCTATCGTGGTTAGCTAATAGAAATACATATTGTGTCTTCCCTGTAAAACATTTTAAAAATCAGAAATGATGGCTGGATTCACAAGATGTGTATCTTTCATCTGGTGTCTTGGACTTGTGATTTCATGATATTTAGATGCTAGTATTTACTTGTGACGCTATGCTAGGCTATGCTAGTCAGCTTTTTTACTGATGAGGGTGCTCCCGGATCCGGGATGAGTACCAAGTAGAAGTTTTAACCAGGTAGGCCAGTTGAGAACAAGTTCTTCTCATTTACAACTGCAACCTGGCCAAGATAAAGCAAAGCAGTGCGACAAAAACAACACAGAGTTACACATAAACAAATGTACAGTCAATAACAAAATATAGAAAAATATATGTACAGTGTGTGCAGATGTAGAAGAGGAGGGAGGTAGGCAATACATAGGCCATAGATGCGGAAAAAAATACAATTTAGCATTGACACTGGAGTGATAGATGTGCAGATGATGATGTAGAGATACTGGGGTGAAAACGAGCAAGAGGGTAGGTAATAATATGGGGATGAGGTAGTTGGGTGTGCAATTTACAGATTGCGTGTGTACATGTACAGTGATCGGCAAGCTGCTTTGAACTGAAAAAGATAGTGTGCGCAAGGAGGTCTACAAACCTGACTCAGTTACACCAACTCTGTCAGGAGGAATGGGCCAAAATTCACCCAATTTATTGTGGGAAACTTGTGGAAGGCTACCCAAAACGTTTGACCGAAGTTAAACAATTTAAAGGCAATGCTACCAAATACTAATTGAGTGTATGTAAACTTCTGACCTACTGGGAATGTGATGAATGAAATAAAAGCTGAAATAAATCATTCTCTCTACTATTATTCTGACATTTCACATTCTTAAAATATAGTGGTGATCCTAACTGACCTAAGACAGGGCATTTTTACTAGGATTAAATGTCAGGATTTGTGAAAAACGGAGTTTAAATGTATTTGGCTAAGGTGTATGTAAACTTACGACTTCAAATGTACCTGCTGGAGCACGTGGGGTATGAATTGGTGTCCGAGCTGTGTTCTAGTAGTTTAAACAGACACCAAGTAAAAGTTGTAAAATATATAAATAGTAAAAAGTACAGATACCCCTAAAAACTACGTAAGTAGTACTTTAAAGTATTTTTACTTAAGTACTTTACACCTCTGTTGATTAGTTAAGTTCAATGGTGACTGGAATTTCATTTGCTATATTGTTACAAGGGTTCCAGATAGGTATGGGTACAGTAACATGGTAGATGAGTTGCCAGGCTCCCTTCCAATGGCCCATTCAGTCACAATCTCACTACTGATGCCTTTGTTTATGGCTTGTGGCAGGTGGACTTAAACTTGAAACTACGTAAAAGTTGTACCATATTGTTCAATACTTATCACATGATGGTCCTGTTTCCCAGACCAGGTTAAGCCTACTCCTGGACAAAAAAAAGTATCTAAATTGAGAATCTATATTGAAAGTGCATTTCAGTCCATGACCAGGCTAGGAAACATAAACAAGAGGCCAGTGGCTAAGTTAACCTGTCTAGGATCAGCGTGGCGCTAGCGGCACACCCCCCCCCCCCCCCACTGAAAAACCAGTGCCGCGAAATTCAAAAAAAATATTTTTTTTAAATATTTAACTTTCACACATTAAAGTCCAATACAGCTAATGAAAGACACAGATCTTGTGAATCCAGTCAACATTTCCGATTTTTAAAATGTTTTACAGGGAAGACACAATATGTAAAGATGTACATCTATTACCTAAAAACACATTAGCATAATCCACCATCTTTTATTTGTCCACCAACACCAGTAGCCATCACCAATTCGGCTAAACTAAGATATTTATAGCCCCTAACCAACAAAAAAACTCATTAGATGACAGTCTGATAACATATTTATGGTATGGGATAGGTTTTGTTAGAAAAAAGTGCATATTTCAGGTAGATGGCATAGTTTACAATTGCACCCACCATCACAAATGGACTAGAATAATTACAATGAGCAACGTGTTTACCTAACTACTAATCATCAAACATTTCGTAAAAATACACAGCATACACGAATCGAAAGACACAGATCCTGTGAATACAGACAATATTTCAGATTTTCTAAGTGTCTTACAGCGAAAACACAATAAATCGTTATATTAGCTTAGCACATAGCACATAGCAGCCCAGCATTGATTCTAGCCAAAGTGAGCGATAAAAGTCAACATCGCCAAAAGATATTAATTTTTTCACTAACCTTCTCAGAATTCTTCCGATGACACTCCTGTAACATCACATTACAACATGCATATACAGTTTGATCGAAAATGTTTATATTTAGCCACCAAAATCATGGTTAGACAATGTGAAATGTAGACAGGCTGGTCAGAAAATGTCCTTGCGCCACTTAGACAGTGATCTACTCTTATACATAAATACTCATAAACGTGACTAAAAAATATAGGGTGGACAGGGATTGATAGACAATTTAATTCTTAATACAATTGCGTTATTACATTTTTTAATTTATCCTTACTTTTCAATACAGTTTGCGCCAAGCGAAGCTACGTCAAAAAACTGGCCTATTGTGAAAGGCAAAGGGCATCAATACATTTCAAGAAGCAATACATTACTTATTTGATTAGGACCATCGTAATAATGGCTGCTGCTATTATCAAGGCACAAGGCGAGACCCAGATGCAGACACAGGAGGCAGATGGTTGGAGTCTTACAATGTTTATTAATCCAAAGGGGTAGGCAAGAGAATGGTCGTGGGCAGGCAAAAAGGTCAAAACCAGATCAGAGTCCAGGAGGTACAGAGTGGCAGACAGGCTTGTGGTCAAGGCAGGCAGAATGGTCAGGCAGGCAGGTACAAAGTCCAGAAACAGGCAAGGGTCAAAACCAGGAGGACTAGAAAAAGGCGAATGCAAAAAGCAGGCGAACGAGAAAACCGCTGGTTGACTTGGAAACATACAACACGAACTGTCACAGAGCGACAGGAAACACAGAGATAAATACACTGGGGGAAATTAGCGACACCTGGAGTGGGTGGAGACAATCACAAGGACAGGTGAAACAGATCAGGGTGTGACAGCTATTTGGCTTCGCCATGCATTTTTTTTCTATAGAGTCTAAGACGTTGGGGGGGGGGGGGTGGTAAGCTGATATATGGAATTGTTTTAAGATGGTCATACTATGGATCATTTAGCTATTTGATTTTGAATTTAAGCACCTCTTTAGGTCTAAAAAATATATATATATAAAAATATTTGATAAAATATAGATTTTGGCCTTTACAACTAAAGCCCATAGAAACGCATTGCATAAAACGTTCATAAATGGGAAAAAAAGACAATCAAAAAATACATTATAAAAAACAGTCTCTCTAAAATCTAGGATATATAAAAAAAACTCAGGAAATATATATATATGTGTGTATATGTGTGTGTGTGTGTGTGTATATATAGATATGTACAGTGGGGCAAAAAAGTATTTAGTCAGCCACCAATTGTGCAAGTTCTCCCACTTAAAAAGATGAGAGGCCTGTAATTTTCATCATAGGTACACTTCAACTATGACAGACAAAATGAGAAAATAAAATCCAGAAAATCACATTGTAGGATTTTTTATGAATTTATTTGCAAATTATGGTGGAAAATAAGTATTTGGTGAATAACAAAAGTTTATCTCAATACTTTGTTATATACCCTTTGTTGGCAATGACAGAGGTCAAACGTTTTCTGTAAGTCTTCACAAGGTTTTCACACACTGTTGCTGGTATTTTGGCCCATTCCTCAATGCAGATCTCCTCTAGAGCAGTGATGTTTTGGGGCTGTTGCTGGGCAACACGGACTTTCAACTCCCTCCAAAGATTTTTTATGGGGTTGAGATCTGGAGACTGGCTAGGCCACTCCAGGACCTTGAAATGCTTCTTACGAAGCCACTCCTTCGTTGCCCGGGTGGTGTGTTTGGGATCATTGTCATGCTGAAAGATCCAGTCACTTTTCATCTTCAATGCCCTTGCTGATGGAAGGAGGTTTTCACTCAAAATCTCACGATACATGGCCCCATTCATTCTTTCCTTTATACGGATCAGTCGTCCTGGTCCCTTTGCAGAAAAACAGCCCCAAAGCATGATGTTTCACCCCCATGCTTCACAGTAGGTATGGTGTTCTTTGGATGCAACTCAGCATTCTTTGTCCTCCAAACACGACGAGTTGAGTTTTTACCAAAAAGTTCTATTTTGGTTTCATCTGACCATATGACATTCTCCCAATCTTCTTCTGGATCATCCAAATGCTCTCTAGCAAACTTCAGACGGGCCTGGACATGTACTGGCTTAAGCAGGGAGACACGTCTGTCACTGCAGGATTTGAGTCCCTGGCGGCGTAGTGTGTTACTGATGGTAGGCTTTGTTACTTTGGTCCCAGCTCTCTGCAGGTCATTCACTAGGTCCCCCCATGTGGTTCTGGGATTTTTGCTCACCGTTCTTATGATCATTTTGACCCCACGGGGTGAGATCTTGCGTGGAGCCCCAGATCGAGGGAGATTATCAGTGGTCTTGTATGTCTTCCATTTCCTAATAATTGCTCCCACAGTTGATTTCTTCAAACCAAGCTGCTTACCTATTGCAGATTCAGTCTTCCCAGCCTGGTGCAGGTCTACAATTTTGTTTCTGGTGTCCTTTGACAGCTCTTTGGTCTTGGCCATAGTGGAGTTTGGAGTGTGACTATTTGAGGATGTGGACGGGTGTCTTTTATACTGATAACAAGTTTAAACAGGTGCCATTAATACAGGTAACGAGTGGAGGACAGAGGAGCCTCTTAAAGAAGAAGTTACAGGTCTGTGAGAGCCAGAAATCTTGCTTGTTTGTAGGTGACCAAATACTTATTTTCCACCATAATTTGCAAATAAATTCATTAAAAATCCTACAATGTGATTTTCTGGATTTTTTTTTCCTCATTTTGACTGTCATATTTGAAGTGTACCTATGATGAAAATTACAGGCCTCTCTCATCTTTTTAAGTGGGAGAACTTGCACAATTGGTGACTGACTAAATACTTTTTTGCCCCACTGTATATACATATATGTATATATACATATACTGTATATATACAGTTGAAGTCAGAAGTTTACATACACCTTAGCCAAATACATTTAAACTCAGTTTATCACAATTCCTGACATTTAATCATAGGAAAAAGTCCCTGTCTTAGGTCAGTTAGGATCCCCACCTTCTTTTAAGAATGTGAAATGTCAGAATAATAGTAGAGAGAATGATTTATTTCAGCTTTTATTTATTTCATCACATTCTCAGTGGGTCAGAAGTTTACATACACTCAATTAGTATTTGGTAGCATTGCCTTTAAATTGTTTAACTTGGGACAAATGTTTCGGGTAGCCTTCCACAAGCTTCCCACAATAACTTGGGTGAATTTTGGCCCATTCCTTCTGACAGAGCTGGACAGGTTTGTAGGCCTCCTTGCTCGGACACGCTTTTTACCTTCTGCCCACACATTTTCTATAGGATTTAGTTCAGGGCTTTGTGATGGCCACTCCAATACCTTGACTTTGTTGTCTTTAATCCATGTTGCCACAACTTTGCAAGTATGCTTGGGGTCATTGTCCATTTGGAAGACCCATTTGGACCAAGCTTTAACTTCCTGACTGATGTCTGGAGATGTTGCTTCAATATATCCATATAATTTTCCTCCCTCATGATGCCATCTATTTTGTGAAGTGCACCAGTCCCTCTGGCAGCAAAGCACACCCACAACATGATGCTGCCACCGGTGTGCTTTAGGGTTGTGATTGTGGTTCTTCGGCTTGCAAGCCTCCCCTTTATCCTCCAAACATAACAATGTCATTATGGCCAAACAGTTCTATTTTTTTTTTATCAGACCAGAGGATATTTCTCCAAAAAGTACGATCTTTGTCCCCATGTGCAGTTGCAAACCGTAATCTGGCTTTTTTATGGGGGTTTTGGAGCTTCTTTGCTTCTTTTCTTTGCTGAGCGGCCTTTCAGGTTATGTCGATATAGGACTCGTTTTACTATGGATATAGATACTTTTGTACCTGTTTCCTCCAGCATCTTCACAAGTTCCTTTGCTGTTGTTCTGGGATTGATTTGCACTTTTCGCACCAAAGTACGTTCATCTCTAGGAGACAGAACGCGTCCCCTTCCTGAGCGGTATGACGGCTGTGTGGTCCCATGGTGTTTATACTTGCGTAATATTCTTTGTACAGATGAACGTGGTACCTTCAGACATTTGGAAATTGCTCCCAAGGATGAACCAGACTTGTGGCGGTCTACCATTTGTTTTCTGTCCGTAAGGGGTGCATACTGGCGGCAGAGAAGTCAGGCGCAGGAGAGCGAAAACTGTGTTACAACGACGTATTTTAATAATAAAATCACCGTAAACAGAATAAACAATACAATAGGTGCAAAACCCGTTGCACCAGCATAACGTGCACAAGCACTTACAATAAACAGTTCCGGACAAGGACATGGAGGGAACAGAGTGTTAAATACACAACATGTAATGATGGAATTGAAACCAGGTGTGTGGGAAGACAAGACAAAACAAATGAAAAATGAAAAGTGGATCAATGATGGCTAGAAGACCGGTGCCGCCGAGCGCCGCCCGAACAAGAAGAGGACCCAACTTCGGTGGAAGTCGTGATAGCACCCCCCACCCCATTGACGCGCGGCTCCAGCAGTGCGCCGACACCGGCCTCGGGGACGACCTGGAGGGTGAGACGCAGGGCGATCCGGGCGAAGAATGTGGAACTCTTGCAGCATTGAAGGGTCCAACACGTCCTCGACCGGAACCCAGCACCTCTCCTCCGGACCGTATCCCTCCCACTCCACGAGATACTGAAGGCCGCTCGCCAGATGCCTCGAATCCAGTATGGAGCGAACGGAGTACGCCAGGGCCCCCTCGATGTCAAGAAGGGGCGGAGGAACCTCCCGCACCTCAGACTCCTGGAGTGGGCCAGCCACCACCAGCCTGAGGAGAGACACACGGAACGAGGGGTTAATACAGTAATCGGGAGGAAGCTGTAACCTATAACAAACCTTGTTCACTATCTTCAGGACTTTAAATGGCCCCAAAAACCGTGGACCCAGCTTCCGGCAGGGCAGGCGGAGGGGCAGATTTCGGGGCGAGAGCCAGACCTGGTCCCCCGGTGCAAACACCGGGGCCTCACTGCAGTGACGGTCTGGGTTCTTTTTTTGGAGTAGCACAGCCCGCTGAAGGTGGACACGGAATGAACCAGTCGTCCACCGCAGGAGCCTCGGTCTGACTCTGATGCCAAGGCGTCAGAACCGGCTGGTACCCCAGTACGCACTGGAAAGGAAAGAGGTTAGTGGAGGAGTGGCGAAGCGAGTTCTGTGCCATCTCGGCCCAGGGCACGAACGTCGCCCACTCCCCGGCCGGTCCTGGCAATAAGACTACAGAAGCCTGCCCACATCCTGGTTTACTATCTCCACCTGCCCATTACTCTCAGGGCGAAACCCCAAAGTAAGGCTTATCGAGACCCCCAGACTTTCCATGAACGCCTTCCAGACCCTAAACGTGAATTTGGGACCTCGATCAGACACTATATCCTCAGGCACCCCGTAGCGCTGAAAGACGTGCGTAAACAAGACCTTCACAGTCTGTAGGCAGAGGGAGGAGATGACGGGACTTAGAGCTCCCACGCTACCGGTGCCACCAGGCAGGAGGCGGGGAGTATGGGAATGGGATCCATGGGCCGCTCCTCTGTGTCATACAGCCGGGACAATGCGTCTGCCTTCACGTTCTGGGAGCCTGGTCTGAAGGAAAGGGTGAACACAAAACGGGTGAAAAACATGGCCCACCTTGCCTGGCGAGGGTTCAGTCTCCTCACTGCCCGGATGTCAGGACGGGTAAGGCTCTTCCACCTTTCACCGCAGATGTCTCATGGTCTGACAAACACCATTCTAGCTCTTCCACCTTTCACCGCAGATGTCTTATGGTCTGACAAACACCGCTCTAGCTCTGCCACCTTTCACCGCAGATGCGGAAGTGTGACACTGGCGGATGCGCTGGATTGAGACACATCCAATGCAAAAATGTCTTAAACCAACATATTTTGGTTGGGGATTCTTGAGTAGACATCACTAGTCTTGCTGCCAACTTCCAAGGATCCTGTTCAATGTTTTGACTGAGCTGTTAACATCACAGCTACTGTACAAGCTAGTGGTGACAAGTGCCACCAAGCCCTGCATGCCACACACACCTAACACACAAACAGTATGTAACAACAATGTGTATGATACAAATGTGTGCATTTTACATAATATGTGTGTTCGCCAGCAGATGTGTACGTTCGGACTGACATGTTTAGGTGATGTTTGAGCCATACCCCTAAAGTGTCACCGGGTCCCCAGAGACCAACCCTCCGGATGGAAGCGATTCGGCACAGCCAGTGAAAAAAACAGCTGGGAAGTGTCAGCTGTCAGCGTGAACGCTGTGTCGTATTTCCCCTCAGATGTAATCGTTGCTGTTTGTGATCGGTGGATTCGGCACCCACCTTTGTCATCAATCCGGGCCTAGCGTTCGCTTGCCTGACAAGCTTTGATAACTCTGAAAACTCTTTGAAAATCCACTCATTAGGGACCTTTCCAGTGACAGCTTGCAGGAAGCCGAGTCGCACAGCCCTAGGATGAGAAAATCATCCCTCTATTTGCTCTAGTTCCTATGTCTAGCTCAGTCACTGATGACTTGCAGTGACAAAGATGTTATTTCTATAACAAAGTCCCCATTTCAGTTCAAATAGATTTATGGGTGTCTTATATCTCTAATACACTTGGACAAAATGTGTTTGGCGCTTGCATACTTCCATTTTGTTTTGATTTATCATGTTAAGTTAGAGGCAGGTTTTCTATGGCTGTTAAGTTTGGCCTTTCCGGTACAGAATAGATTATACATTTTAAGAAGCAGGTAAATGAACAGAATCCTCTCTACCTGACCTGAACTGATGTTTTTAAGGTCAGTATCGATTGAAGATAGTCTCTTTCATTTCTGCCAGTCCATCTCCTGTGAAGAGAGGAAATGGAGGTGTTTTCAGTCTCTCAGATGAGCAGAAAGCCAGACAAGTGTGTAAGGTGTTGAATGTGTGTGATTAAGGAAAGGGTAAGAGATTTTAGAAAGGGAATAGAGAATACAATATTCTGGTAATATCTGTAAGTACTCAGGTGTTGACAACAGCAAACAAGCTGCAAAGAGATCTAAATTGTTAGCAATGTCTTGTAGATCAGTCGGGTGTAAAATATGCAGATTTGGCACACTGAATTGGGCGACACAGAACATTACACATGTTGGATTACCAAATTAAATCTCTTTGAAGAACAGTATATACTGTAGGGACTATGAATCTGATTTGACAGCAAAATTGGACAGCAATTGAGCATAAGTGCAGTCTGGCTGACTTATTTTGTGCTCAATTGAGCAACTATTGAGATGTACAGTATTTGTATTTTGCATCTGCACTACTGTCCGTCTTTAGTCGTTTCATGATTTCAAGGAGCATAACTCTTTTTAGGGGTACAAAAGAGGAGATGGAATGGTTACTTTCAAGAAACGTTCAAGATTATTATGGTGATATTATATTTGTTGTGCGTTTATCTCAACCTGTATGGTTGATCTGTTACAAACCTCCAATTAATTAAGGTACAGTCCTCCCAAGTAGTCCTTCGATTGGTTGAATATGCTATACAGTTGAATAATCTCAATTTGGGCCAGTTTGCTACAGCAGGAAATAATCATGCATCAACAGGAAATGTGAATTATTATGTGGATTATAATTAATGGTATAGAATAAGAAGGCCCGCCCGCACACAGCTCCCAATTCACAGCTTTATTGACAACGTTTTGATCTGAAACGGATCTTCGTCAGGTCCAATAATGTATGGACATTTTTGTAGTGGTTGATACATTTAGAGAAAACCAAGTCTGAAATTTCAAAGTGGAAATTACAAACTTCAGAAACCTTTTTAAACGTCAAATACACAACAAGTTTTACATTTCCTTCATTGCAGGAAAGTTCTCCTGCAACAGGGTGATCAAATTAAGATCCTACATCTGCCTACTTGGCTTCAGAAAGCAATGCTTTGCTATTCACTATTCTATTTCATTCAAAACAAAACATTTTCATAAACACTGACAAACACACACAGACAAACCCTTTCAGCCTAGCCTAGTTATAATGAATTATTTCTGTATTGTAATTGTGATGACTTAGGCCCACATGGTTCAGTAATTGGCCCTATCACAATTCAACCCTTCAGGGGCTGAGCAACCATTAACAAGAAGCAAAAAAAAAAGAATCCTGACAATTACACACTAAATCAATCAGGAAGTGAAAATGGAGCGTTTATATAAACCAATGACAAAAGAGACCACCGCCACAATGTCTTCTGGAGAACCCATGTTAACAAAGTCTACTGCTTTTGTAGCCAACATTGAGAACACTTTAAAAAAAAGACCACCTCTGTTGTCTCGGACTATTCATCTCATGTCCATTATGATGCTCTTTCACTGCGGATTGCCAACAAAGGCAGAAAAACAAGAGACGATTGGCACAACCAATCAAACCGTGTACATTCACTGTGTGTATTCATATAATTTCCCTTTGCAGTGTGGGCCAGTGCAGTGATTAGGTTCCAAGGCTGTAGGGTCCAGACACACAAACACACACACACACACACACACACACACACACACACACACACGCACACGCACACGCACACGCACACGCACACGCACACGCACACGCACACGCACACACGCACGGACACACGCACACACACACACGCACGGACATGCACACACACACATATTAATGTATACTGTCCTTCCCTCCGCTTACTCACTCCCACCTCTGTTTACATTAGGGGAAAAAAACCTTTTAGTCATTTAGTTGTTCACACATCATCCATACACTCTCTTTTCACACGTACACACAGGAAGAGCAAACAATCACACACACACACACACACACGCGCACACACACCCACACACATGTGCGCGCACACACACACACACACACACACACAGGAAGAGAAAACAATCACACACACACACACACACCCACATAAATACTATCACAAAAACATATATTAACACACACATAGTGCTTAGGGTTTGTCCTTACCTGTTGTCCCTGTAGTAGTGTTCTGGTGTCAAGGGCCATTATGGGAACAATTCATCATCTCCGTCTACCTCTTCACCTGCAGTCAAACACCCTCTACCTTCTCTCTACTTTGATGAGGTGGTGCTTGGGGACGTACAGTGTGTGTGTGTGTGTGTGTGTGTGTGTGTGTGTGTGTGTGTGTGTGTGTGTGTGTGTGTGTGTGTGTGTGTGTGTGTGTGTGTGTGTGTGTGTGTGTGTGTGTGTGTGTGTGTGTGTGTGTGTGTGTGTGTGTGTGTGTGTGTGTGTGTGTGTGGACGTGTTTAACTATTATTGTGTGGACCAGAAGTCCCCACAAGAATAGTAAACAAACAAATATTTTACCAACTGGGGACATTTTGTTAGCCCTCACAAGGTCAAATGCTATTTCTAGGGGGTTTAGGGTTAAGGTTAGAATTAGTTTTAGGGTTAGAATTAGGTTTACGGCTAGGGTTAGTTTAAGGGTTAAGGTTAGGAGCTAGGGTTAAGTTTAGGGTTAGGGTAAGAGTACGGGTTAGGGTTAGGTTTAGGTTTAGGAAAAATTGGATTTTGAATGGGACTGAATTGTGTGTCCCCACAAGGTTAGTTATACAAGACTGTGTGTGTGAAGGTGTGTGTGTGTCCACGTGCGTGTTAATGCGCATGAGTGTGTGCGTGTATCTCTTGAATATCACAAACACACATCGGTCTCGAAAGTAACTTAATGAACAATTGAATTATTTCAGTCTCCAAGTCTCCAATGGTTAAGATGAAAATATTCGGGGTCTGATACTTCAACCGCTGTGATTTGTAGAAAGAAAACAATCAATGAGGTGGAATTGGATTGTACGGTTTACGCGTTTATCTGTTTTGAGGTAAATGCTTCAACTTGGTGTCTACATTTGAAATGTGTTGATAACTACAACAGCCTCTGTATTGCTCTACTCTATGAGATCAATGAATGCTTGCCTAATTTAAAGAACCTTAACAAACCATAGAACTCTATGCACAATGACAACGTTTCACAATTTCCACTGAACATTTTTCAAAAACACATTTAAAGGAAGAGCTGTGCAGATACAACGTTTGGTAACCAGAACATCTAAGTTAGAGGTCCTATACAGTTATTGATATAAATCCGACCCGTTGTGGTTTGAATTGACTGAATTTGAGCCTAATTAGTTTTACAATACTGCTGTAGGGAGAAACACTTTTATGCATGTATTTGGTAACTCTTTTCTTTACAGACTCCCTATTACAGTGCAATTACTCAACTGCAGAGTACCACGTATTTTCATTACACATTGTGTTACCCTTTATTCAAATGTGATTACAATGCATTGCAATGTGCTTTGTAGATGCATAATGTTGTAATACGCAGAGCAATACATATATATATATATATATTGCTAATGTATTAATGTGTTAATGTAGTGCTTAATCAAAGTAACCCGCCCCCCATCACTGGAATTTGACCGGTCTGGCTTCTCCTCTCTGATCCCTTCTGATCTGAGCTGTAGAGTGTGTCGTAGCACATAGTCCATCACCGTCCACCACATTTTCACCCCCATTCATCATGGAAACCCCTGTAGGAAACTAGGGAAAAACAATGGCACAAATTCTCAGCCAATGAGCTCCAAGACTCACCAATGAACTCTTATGGGAGCCCAGCCCTCATAAAGTCTCTTAAGTCTATAACTTGCATATTTTATGAAGACGCCACAAGCGATTGGTTTGTCAATGCATACAGATGAACAATCAATCTATCTTTAGTGGGAGAAATTAGAAAATAAGAGCCAGCACTGGCTCAAACTACGACTGATAGTCTGGACACCAAAGAGCTTATGAATGGGATTTGAATTCGTTCTTTTGTGTTGCTGGGGTTGGTAATAAAAACCATAGAGACATGTAAATGATAGCAAGGGGGACGCAGGGATGCCATTTTGTTAGCCAGGCTCATTGCGATGGGAATTCATGAGGATTTAGAGGGGTATGTTCCCTAGCAGATAAGCCCATTCTGCCCCTCCCTCTACATATTTGGCCAACTGCAGCTTCAGATAATAAAGGCTGAGGGCAGTGGTTTTGGTGTGAGGAGAGGAGAGGAACAGGTGACAGACAGCCAGACAGACAGACAGACAGACAGACAGACAGACAGACGGCCAAAATAATGGAAATGCTTCCACAGGGCACGAGTGGTCACTGAATTATTTTATGAGCATCAAAATGATGTAGACCATATACCATGGACATCTCAGTCACCAGATCTCAACCCAAATGAAAACGTATAGGATTTTCTGGAGCGGCGCCTGAGCCAGTGTTTTCCACCACCATTAACTAAACACCAAATTTTGCAATTTAGCGTGAAAGAACGGTGTCACATCCCTCCAATAGAGTTCCAGCCACTTGTAGAATCTATGTCAAAGTGCATTGAAGCTGTTCTGGCTCGTGGTGCCCAACGTCCTATTAAGTAACAAACTCATTCACACACATGCACAGTCTCTCTCAGTCTTTCTCACAAAAACACACACACACACACACACACACACACACATTCACACACACATATTCACACCCTGATGTTCCACACCCTGATGAGCTAACTCGCCACTCCTTATTTGTATTTATTAAGGATTCCCATTAGTTCCTGCCAAGGCAGCAGCTACTCTTCCTGGGGTCCAGCAAAATTAAAGCAGTTATACCATTTACAAACATTACAATACATTCACAACAGATTTCACAACACATTACAGATTTTAACAATCACTTTGGCACTAATTTCAGAACCTTGTGTTAATTTTTCAAACCTCTAGACACAAAACTCAAAACGGTCATCACTTGTAACACAGGCTGTCCAATGTTCAAAACATTGCATTGTGCATTCATATCTTTAAAGAAACCTTGCACTTGCAGAATCATTGGTTCAAATAACTCATTTATCATGAAATACCATATGAACATTCATTTAGATCAACCACACAAGATACCAATAGTTTCACTGTGTAGTTGTTCGTACAAACATTAAATATTTTAGTACAAAATATGTGATACATGTTTCATTATGTTACTACACGTAAATACATCACTGTAAATCACAGTAGAATCATTGAAAATATGATATTTTTTGATGAAATACAATAAAATCACAACATAGGTTTCTTTGAATCAAAGCAAAAATAATTAGCTACAAAAAAAGAAAAAACAGTTAACGCTCAACTGCAGTGTTCCTCACCTGGCTTACTGTAAAAAGCTGAACAAAAGATTGATTACTGTACTTCTATATTTCCATCAACCTTGTCATTGTGGATTTGGCCACAGGTTCTCATCCACATCACAATGGATGTTTTCATTAGCCAAACATCTTGGGAAGAATCTTCTGGCATGGTGAATCCAGGCCTGACACTGGTCTGCCGTGATGCATGGGTCATCCATGACCTGGAGAAGGGTAGCTTGTTCGTGAAGGCGCCTATCATATACCTTCCACCTCCATGTGGAGAAAAATTCCTCAATCGGGTTAAGGAAAGGAGAGTATGGGGGTAAGTACAGGGTGGTGAATTGTGGATGGGCCTGAAACCATGCTTTTACCATTTGAGCATGGTGGAACCTGACATTATCTCACACAATGACATAGGTCATGCCATCAGCTCTACAGACCTGATTTAGCTCATCAAGGAAGGTTACATTCGAACAACGAAGCATGTGCCTGCCTGCAACTCAATATATAGAGTATATAGAGTAAAGAGCTTTAGATGTTGTTCGACCAAACATTAGAACGGGCAAGATGCGTAATCTAAGCAACTTTGACCGTGATATGATTGTTGATGCCACACATGGTGATTCCAGCATCTCAGAAACAGCTGCCTTCCTGGGATGTGTAACGATCGTCGTAATATTCTTCCTCCTCCTCGGACGAGGAGAGGCGAGACGGGTCGGACCAATAAGCAGAGTGATTCGTGTCCATGATATTTTAATGAATCGAACTGAACACTTAACATACAAAAAACAACAAAACGTGACAAAACCGAAAACAGTCCCGTGTGGCACGAACACTGACACGAGATACAACCACCCACAAAACACACGTGAAACCCCGGCTGCCTAAGTATGATTCTCAATCAGGGACAAACGATCTACAGCTGCCTCTGACTGAGAATCATACCAGGCCGAACACAAAAAACCCAACAAGAAAAACACACCTCGACAACCCACCCCAACTCACGCCCTGACCAACTAAATAAACACAAGTAAAGGAAAAACAGGTCAGGAACGTGACAGGATGTTTACGCACTACAGTCTCTAGAGTTTAAAGAGAATGGTGCGATAAACAAAACACATTCAGTGAGCGACAGTTCTGTGGGCAAAAACACCTTGTTAATGAGAGGAGTCAGAGGAGAATGTCCAGACTCATTCAAGCTAACAGAAAGGCCACAAACGCTCAAATAACAGCTGTTTAAAACAGTGGTGTGCATAAGGGCATCTCTTAACGTACAACACCGTGAATAATTTCAGGCTGTTGTGGAGGCAAAAGTGGTCCTACCCAGTAGGAAGGTAGGTGTACCTAATAAGGTGGCCGGTGAGTGTACAGTAATGTCAAATCTGAAAACATGGTCTGGAAAAGTGGTACATGGGACCATAGAAACAGTGTCCGATAAAGAATGATGATGAAATATTACATCCATAGATAATGTAGTCCAATTGGTTCATATTCCACGGTAATTGGTGTCAATGGATCTCGTTATTCTGAAACTTTCATGATCTAAACATGGAATATTGTTTGTCAGTTTCCATAAAACTATGCATTATAAGTAATGCAACAGTTACTTATCATTTTGAGCAGTTGTATCAATTGATAGTTAGATCATTGTAATGGAATGAATAGACAGTAATCTCAGATGTAACGTGTGAATTGTATTTTGAAATGGTAATACTCTGATGTTAAATTGTGTCATTTTGAAAAGGTGATTTTAGTTCAAGGAACAAATGATTTTAGCTTTACGTGTATTGTATCCAAGCAATTGGAAAAAGTGTTAGAGTTTAGAAAAATTTGCATTTTGATCATTGGTTGTGAGTTTTGTGTCTAGAGTTTTGAAAACTTACATCAAGGTTCCGAAATTAGTGCCAAAGTGATTGTAAAAAACTGTACGCTTGTGGCCTCAGGCCACTACTCTACTACCATATATCTACAACACAAAATTACATTTACATTTACATTTAAGTCATTTAGCAGACGCTCTTATCCAGAGCGACTTACAAATTGGTGCATTCACCTTATGACATCCAGTGGAACAGCCACTTTACAATAGTGCATCTAAATCTTTTAAGGGGGGGGGGGGGGGTCAGAAGGATTACTTTATCCTATCCTAGGTATTCCTTAAAGAGGTGGGGTTTCAGGTGTCTCCGGAAGGTGGTGATTGACTCCGCTGTCCTGGCATCGTGAGGGAGTTTGTTCCACCATTGGGGTGCCAGAGCAGCGAACAGTTTTGACTGGGCTGAGCGGGAACTGTACTTCCTCAGAGGTAGGGAGGCGAGCAGGCCAGAGGTGGATGAATGCAGTGCCCTTGTTTGGGTGTAGGGCCTGATCAGAGCCTGAAGGTACTGAGGTGCCGTTCCCCTCACAGCTCCGTAGACAAGCACCATGGTCTTGTAGCGGATGCGAGCTTCAACTGGAAGCCAGTGGAGAGAGCGGAGGAGCGGGGTGACGTGAGAGAACTTGGGAAGGTTGAACACCAGACGGGCTGCGGCGTTCTGGATGAGTTGTAGGGGTTTAATGGCACAGGCAGGGAGCCCAGCCAACAGCGAGTTGCAGTAATCCAGACGGGAGATGACAAGTGCCTGGATTAGGACCTGCGCCGCTTCCTGTGTGAGGCAGGGTCGTACTCTGCGGATGTTGTAGAGCATGAACCTACAGGAACGGGCCACCGCCTTGATGTTAGTTGAGAACGACAGGGTGTTGTCCAGGATCACGCCAAGGTTCTTAGTGCTCTGGGAGGAGGACACAATGGAGTTGTCAACCGTGATGGCGAGATCATGGAACGGGCAGTCCTTCCCCGGGAGGAAGAGCAGCTCCGTCTTGCCGAGGTTCAGCTTGAGGTGGTGATCCGTCATCCACACTGATATGTCTGCCAGACATGCAGAGATGCGATTCGCCACCTGGTTATCAGAAGGGGGAAAGGAGAAGATGAATTGTGTGTCGTCTGAATAGCAATGATAGGAGAGACCATGTGAGGTTATGACAGAGCCAAGTGACTTGGTGTGTAGCGAGAATAGGAGAGGGCCTAGAACAGAGCCCTGGGGGACACCAGTGGTGAGAGCACGTGGTGAGGAGACAGATTCTCGCCACGCCACCTGGTAGGAGCGACCTGTCAGGTAGGACGCAATCCAAGCATGGGCCGCGCCGGAGATGCCCAACTCGGAGAGGGTGGAGAGGAGGATCTGATGGTTCACAGTATCAAAGGCAGCCGATAGGTTTAGAAGGATGAGAGCAGAGGAGAGAGAGTTAGCTTTAGCAGTGCGGAGCGCCTCCGTGATACAGAGAAGAGCAGTCTCAGTTGAATAAGATCCATGTGTACGTGTATATAGTGCGTATGTTATAGTGTGTGTGTATGCATGTGTCTGTGCCTGTGTTTGTATCTTCACAGTCTCCGCTGTTCCATAAGGTGTATTTTTATCTGTTTTTATATACTGCTTGCATTAGTTACTTGATGTGGAATAGAGTTTCATGTAGTCATGGCTCTATGTAGTACTGTGCACCTTCCATAGTCTGTTCTGGACTTGGGGACTGTGAAGAGACCTCTGGTGGCCTGTCTTGCGGGGTTTGCATGGGTGTCCGAGCTCTGTGCTAGTAGTTTAAACAGACAGCTCAGTGCACCTCTCAAAAATACAAGTAGTGAGGAAGTTAATCTCTCCTCGAATGTTAGCTCTCTGTGTACATCGAAGAGCCAGCCGTGCTGCCCTGTTCTGAGCCAATTGCAATTTTCTTAAGTCTCCCTTTGTGCCCCCTGACTACACAACCGAACAGTAGTCCAGGTGAGACAAAACTAGGACCTGCCTTGTTAATAGTGCTATTATGTAAATATTTAGGACTAACTTATTCCTTGCCACCCATTCTGAAACTAAGTGTTTAAGTCATTTCAGTTGCTGTAGTAGCTGACGTGTACAGTGTTGAGTCATCCGCATACATAGACATGCTGGCTTTAATCAAAGAGTAGAGTAGAGTGAGTGCTGTTTGCACCACTGACGTCAAAAGAACGTAAGGACTTCAGGGGCTGATACCGGGCAGACGGCCAATAGGAAGTCAGTTCAAAAGAGAGGATTTGCGGAATATTGACCAGTTGAGGGATAGAAAAGGGCACTTTGGCCAAATAAACCATTCTGTTTTGTCTTGTGCTGTATTCACACTGCCAGGAAAAAGGACCAGAAGACGGAGAGGCCTGCAATACAATAAGATGTCAGGTAAATCAAGTCCAGGTTTCTCCTCACCGTTCCAGTTGGTCTGTGTGTGTGCTTGGCAGTTGGCCCGAATTATCAAGTAAAAACAAGAGAGAGAAGAAGCTCACATCTTACTTTAAAGTGACTAGTTATAATAGCAAAATTCATCACTGCTATCCTAAATAAAGATGTTTTTTTACTTAAAAGTTACAATAGCTATGATTATGTTGAACACAGTTCAGTATTAAAACCAGTAACTTATTACTTCAGGTTACGTGCACTTGTCTACAGTACTCAATCATAACTCGATAAGCAAAATTCACAATCCCCATGCGTGTATACTTTCTGTATCCCTATCGATCAGTTCTGTTAGCATCTGAATGGCAGTGAAGGACTGAAATAGAACGAGCCTTCAGGGTTTATGGATTCGGTTGTACAGAGCCATGTTGCTCGAGAGAAACAGACAGGCTCTCTGTAATGTTTCTATGCCTTGCTCACTGTTGTATTGGCACAATATCTGTTATTCCATTAATGAGTTCATTTAGTCCAACCTGCTTGCCATGGTAATTAAGATGTGGAGACGTTGATAATGGATTTCCAGTGCGCCACAACAAGGTGTTGCTGGAGTCAATTCATCATTAGTGACACCTGATCATTTGTTTTTCTTTCCTCTCAGAGTTATGTCAACACCAAATATAGAACATGGTCTTCAAATTAAAACAGGACCTCGTTCATTTACAATGACACAAAATCGTGTGGTGGACTTCGAAAATGGCCTCTTTGTCAATGTCATTTGTCATTAAAGACAAACCTTTGATCTGTTGCAAGTCATTGGTTTTAAAATGTTTTCATGAATGTTCGTGCATTCCTTGAAATCTCTTTTTTGGCTTCAATTGCACTGCCTTAGCATATCAATATTGCCTCATTACGGCTGACACAGTGGCTCTCATGATACGTTATTACGAAAGGTAGCGGCAGGTAGCCTAGTGGTTAGAGTGTTGGACTAGTAACTGAAAGGTTGCTAGATTGAATCCCCGTGCTGACAAGGTAAAAATCTGCCGTTCTGCCCCTGAACAAGGCAGTTAACCCACTGTTCCTAGGCCGTCATTGAAAATAAGAATTTGTTCTTAACTGACTTGCCTAGTTAAATAAAGGTAAAATTACAGGTCACAACTGACCCTACAATTCCTAGGACATCTTCTACCAGTGTTTTCCTGTTGGACCAGGTATCCAACATTCCTGTTAAAACCACAAGAAGAGAGACATGAGATGCAAAACACGTGTTGACAAAATCCACAAACTGAAAGGGAATAGGCGCTTGTAATGCATTTGAGTGGCATGGACATTGCCCTATCAAGAGTTGCTGAATATCTTTTCATCTTCAAACAAAATATGAACAACGCTAATTTGATATAATAGCTGGGTAACCAAATGCTATACTCAAAATGTGTTAACCTCCTCGACAACCTTGTTCACTACCACACCTTGTTTCCTCTAGTACCACAATAGGTGTGTCAGCTCTCTGTCCTCCGGGTGAGGTGATCAATAGGGGCAACTCTCCAAACAGTGAAAAAAGTGATAGAAGTGTCAAATTGTAGGGAGAAAAAAGTCAAAGCAAGTTTTAGTCATCGACTTGACTGACCTACCAATGCCCTGTCATTGATCAGTAATCTCCTTTGGGGAGAATGAGCAGCATGCTGAGTGTTGGACATGTGGCAGAGTGAATCTCATGGCTGCCTTATGGATTTCTCCACTATCCTGCTGATGAAGTGATGGTCAGGCAGACAATGTAGGTCATGCCCTTCATTGTCTTTGCTTTTAGTTATTTAGCAGACACTCTTAGCTAGAGGAATTAGGGTTAAGTGCCTTGCTCAAGGGCACATCGACAGATAGCTCACCTAGTCATCTTGGGGAATTGAACCAACAACCTTTGTTGGTTGCTAGTCTAACGTTCTTAAACCTCTAGGCTACCTGACTCCCCCTGTGTGTGTCTGTAATTTGTACTCTCTCTCTCTCTCTCTGCTTTTCTCCTCTATTGCTCTTTCTCTCCCTGTCTGATGTGCTGTCATCTCTTCTCTGGGATTGTCTTGATCACCCTCACTTTCCTTGTGACATCACGTCATAGAATGTGTGATGCAACCATATAAAATATAATTTTTCTATTTACAGTATGCCATATGAACAAGCATCTGAAATATTATTGATGGTATAATTGTAATCAATGACTTCAACGTGTGAAACGTTTACAATTTCCCCCTGACCGTGAACAGCCTGTCATGATATTGTCAAGTCAGCATACTCTGTGTTTCAGCCTTCAGAGAAGGGATAGTGTCAGTACATTTCAATGGAATCAAACATCTTTAGACTAGAAATAAGTGACAGGTAGCCTAGTGGAGTGTTGGGGCAGTAACTGAAAAGTTGCTGGGTTAAACCCCAGAGATGACAAGGTGAAAAAATCTGGCAATATTCCTTTGAGCAAGGCACTTAACCCTAGTTCCTCTAGGTGAGAGTGGCTGCTTAAATGTAATGATGTTCCTCTATTGTAAATAATCACACTGTTGTTTTAAGATGGTCATACCATGGATAATTTACGTATTTAAAAAATACATCATCACATTTTTTGGTTAAAATATTTAATTGGGCTTTTGCTGCTATAGCCCATAGAAACACATTGAATAACACATTCATAAATGGCAGAGCACACAGTCAAAAAATAAATCATAAGGAATAAGGTTTTGAAGTGTCTGTACTATAGGAGATATAAGAAAGCTCAAGCATATTAAAAAAAAAAAAAATTGGACACATAATTTAACCTCTTTTTTTGGGGGGCACAAAACTACTTACATACTTCCATTGATTATTGAAACCGGTACCGGGTTACTTTCAGACAAGTCCTGTGACACTTGTGTAGAGAACACCATCGTGTTCGTGAGGGTCTCATCTTTCCATAGAGTAGTCATATTAGTTTGTAGGCTAAACCGTTTTTTTGGGGGGCTGTCTTCTGGTCTGACAAACAACGCTGTAGCTCGGCCACCCTCAACCGAGATGCAGCCATACAAAAACAAACTGATATCTCTATCTGAAACTGGCAGATTTGGATGGGGATTGTTTTATTATGCCAATTAGATTGATGCAAGGGTGCGTCAATCAACTCTTGGTTCTCTTAAATATGCTCTTAAAGAAAGACAATGGATAATTTTACTCAATGTGGCACACCAATAGGTATTACAGTAAACAGTGTTTACAGAGGGTAGTGGAGGATCAACAACACTCTACAGTCTTCAACATTTGATCTGATTCTGAGGTAGACTAGATGGGGAAACCTTTGATGAGGAAGCAGAGGCATTGGATCAGGAAGGAGATGGAGGAGAAGACTGATGCTGGGTGCAGGTACAGTATATTTATAGTCGAGGTAGTGCTGTGGGGAAGCCGCTGGCATTTTGAGGTGCATATGAGTTATATCTGCTACGTTATTGATCATCAGTACAAGCGAGAAATAGACTGCTCCACCGTTAGTCTCTCTTATTTGAAGTGCAACCCCATAAAGAACATGTGCACGCAGAAAGGAACACACGCACGCACACGCACACACACACACACACACACACACATACTGTATACAGGTAAACACATGTGAGTGAATATTATTTTTAAACACATGTGAGTGAATATTTGATGCATTTTCACAACTCTTAGTACAACACTCCAAACAGGTAACACTGTTCTATTCAAAAACCTTTTATTGTGCACTCATTTTGTTTAGAGACATGTTTCACCACACAACCATGGATCAAAAATGTACGTTTACTGTGAAATACCATGAGAAAAGTGATATAATCATCAAAACACAATATAATGGTATCCTCTCAATTTAGTTGGTCTTTAGTCTGCAAAATCACTACAGTGAATACTATAGTATTTATATCATAATATACTGTAGTCTTTTTTTCCTTTGGGCATTGCATTGTGAAAAGCTATTCCTTTATATGATCATCTAATTTCTAGATGAGACACTAATTAACTATGATGAAAAAGTGACTGTATGATCTCATGTGTTGTACTTAGTCCATTGAAAACGTACTTAGAGTTTTGAAAAGGCTGCCTTTTTGATGATCTGTTTGGAGTTTTGTACTTGTTTTACCCAGGGGGCATTTCTCTCCTCCTTTTAGGTGTTCTTTCTACTGCTTTTTATTTCATTGTCGAAAGTGATTTTCCCTGTCCTCCAACTCCTCATCCCATCACTCCTTTTGTCACTTTTTACAATTCCTTTCTTTGTATTATCAGTTTAATGACATCTCCGCATGATAATGAGACTCGCTCTCGTACCATTCGCCCTCCTAGCATACAAGGAATCAAAATAACGCTCACACGCATCCGGTGGGAGAATAGGGATTTGCCTTGATCTCTCTCCTTTTTTTTTACCCTACAGATCAATCTGTGCATGCCGAGAGTCTGAATAAAACAATGGAGATGAAGATGTATTGTGGTGCAACAGAGTCATGAGAGCGATTGCACCGACACGAGGTAATGGAAGATAGCATTCATCAAGAGAACGATAGACAAATGACATACGTTTACCTAAAACACTCTAACACAAGCCATCTCTGCCTTCTACCGTCGTTTAGTTCTCCCTGAGCGACACAATTACCTTTCCATTCATTTCAGACTCGGTTCAATTCGTCTCCTTGGGCTTTATTGTGCCATACAAAGGTAGCAATACATCGTGATCATAGGGAACGCTGTAGGGGATGCTGAAACTGGAACACACAATCTACCATGATAAACCAGAAGATACACAGGACAGCAAATTATTAGTGATACAGAAAACAAAATCCAAAAATGTGTTCATTGCGAATATTATAGATGGCTTCATTTTTTTAATAGAATGATACAACGGTCCCAAAGATGATTAGAGGTCTTCAACGTGAGTTTCTGAGTCACAGCTGAAATAAGTATCCTTCTTTTTTCATTTTCATTTTTTTTCTCCAATGAATCACATTTGATTTCTTTGGAGGATTTTCAAATCCAATTGAAATGGACATTGAAATATAATTCACCCAATGCATTTGAAAACATTGTATGTCATACATAGAACAGAGGGCTATGTAACTACTCATACAGTAATAACAGTTGGTGAAATTGTGAAATGTCCTAGGTAGGAAACAGTTTGTGCCAAACAAATATGTTGCTGCTAACACCTCTAAGGCTGTGTTTACACAGGTATCCCAACACTGATAAGCATCCTTCTTGACACATTCACGTATTCATAAGAAAACTATCTATATTCATCTTAATCCTCAGTTTAATGGCCGATTATATCTAGTCATGTCATGTTCTGAGATGTACCTCCGCTTCTAAAATGGGAAATGAATGTGTAACGGTAATCCTCTTCCTCTTCAACCGAAAAGGAGGAGTAGTGATTGAACCAAGGCGCAGCGTTGTGAAATGGCATGATTTAATTAAGACACGACAAAACAACTAAGACAGAAAACGAACTAGACTTGAATTAACTAACAAAATAACAAAACGAATGTGTAGACAAACCTAGACATACGAACTTACAATAAAACACGAAGAACGCATGAACAGGGAAAAATAGACTACACAAAAATGAAGATGTACAAACATACCGAACAGTCCCGTATGGTGCGACAAACACTGACACAGGAGACAACCACCCACAATGAACACTGTGAAACAACCTACCTAAATATGACTCTCAATTAGAGGAAAACGCCAAACACCTGCCTCTAATTAAGAGCCATACCAGGCAACCCTTAAACCAACATAGAAACAGACAACATAGAATGCCCACCCAAACTCACGTCCTGACCAACTAACACATACAACAAACTAACAGAAATAGGTCAGGGACGTGACAGAATGGTGTATTTACATTGAACAAAAAATATAAAGTAACGTCTAAAGTGCTGGTCCCATGTTTCATGAGCTGAAATAAAAGATTGCGGAAATGTTCCATAGGCTTATTTCTCTCAAATGTTGTGCCAAATTTGATTACATCCCTATTAGTAAGCATTGCTCCTTTGCCAAGATAATTCATCCACCTGACAGGTGTGAGATATTAAGAAGCTGATTAATTAAACAGCATGCTCATTACAAAGGTACACATTGTGCTGGGGACAATAAAAGGCCACTTTAAAATTTGTAATTTTGTCACACAACACAATTCCACAGATGCCTCAAGGCTTGAGGGAGAGTGCAATTGGCATCCTGACTGCAGGGATGTCCACCAGAGCTGTTGACAGAGTATTGAATGTTCATTTCTCTACCATAAGCTACCTCCAACATCGTTTAAAAAGAATTGGGCAGTAGGTCTAACTGGCCTCACAACCACAGACCACGTGTATGGCGTTGTGTGGGGAAGCGGTTTGCAGATGTCAATGTTGTGATTCATGATGGAGGTGTGGTACCGTGATGAGATCCTGAGACCAATTGTCGTGCCATCCATCCGCCGCCATCACCGCATGTTTCAGCATGATAATGCACGGCCACATGTCGCAAGGATCTGTACACCATTCCTGGAAGCTGAAAATGTCCCAGTTCTTCCATGGCCTTCATACTCACCAGACATGTCACTCATTGAGTATGTTTGACATGCTTTGGATGGATGTGTACGACAGCTTATTTCAGTTCCCGACAATATCCAGCAACTTCACACAGCCATTGAAGAGGAGTGTGTCAACATTCCACAGGCCACAATCAACAGCCTGATCAACTCTATGTGAAGGAGATGTGTCGCACTGCATGAGGCAAATGATGGTCACACCAAATACAGACTGGTTTTCTGATCCTCACCTCTACCTTTTTTTAAGGTATCTGTAACCAACAGATGCATATCTATATTCCAGTTATGTGAAATCCAAATATACTGCATTTGTGTGTATAGACATAGACGTGTGTGTGTGTGTGTGTGTGTGTGTGTGTGTGTGTGTGTGTGTGTGTGTGTGTGTGTGTGTGTGTGTGTGTGTGTGTGTGTGTGTGTGTGTGTAAACACTTTGTTGTCAAGCAAAGCTTGACCGCTCTTGCCCTTCTCACAACAGTCCAGAACACCCTGCCCCGCCCGACCCCCCCCAACACCCCTCACTATTCCTGAACACTACATGTGTAAAATAGGACAGATGTAAGCACCCACACTCTGTAGACTCAGTATTAGCAACATTAATACTCCAGTCACACCCTCTTTCTCTCTCTGATTGTTTAAGTGCGCTATCAACTCCAGCTGGAAACAAGAAGAGGCAGAATGCAGACAGAGGGAAGTTTGGGGTACCAAGACAGAAAAGAGAGAGGGGTAAGGGAGAGAAAGAAGGGGAGGGGAGGATAGTGGAGTGGAGTTAGAGCGAGAGAGAGAGAGACATAAAAACAGAAGAAATAGAAATCCTCTCCTCTTTTGACCTCACCCTCTCACCTTCCCCCCCTACTCACAAGGCAGGCAATACGCTTGACCTCATCTTTACTAGATGCTGCTCTTCCACTAACCTCATTGCAACTCCCCTCCAAGTCTCCGACCACTACCTTGTATCCTTTTCCCTCTCGCTCTCATCCAACACTTCCCACACTGCCCCTACTCGGATGGTATCGCGCCGTCCCAACCTTCGCTCTCTCTCCCCCGCTACTCTCTCCTCTTCCATCCTATCATCTCTTCCCTCTGCCCAAACCTTCTCCAACCTATCTCCTGATTCTGCCTCCTCAACCCTCCTCTCCTCCCTTTCTGCATCCTTTGACTCTCTATGTCCCCTATCCTCCAGGCCGGCTCGGTCCTCCCCTCCCGCTCCGTGGCTCGACGACTCATTGCGAGCTCACAGAACAGGGCTCCGGGCAGCCGAGCGGAAATGGAGGAAAACTCGCCTCCCTGCGGACCTGGCATCCTTTCACTCCCTCCTCTCTACATTTTCCTCTTCTGTCTCTGCTGCTAAAGCCACTTTCTACCACTCTAAATTCCAAGCATCTGCCTCTAACCCTAGGAAGCTCTTTGCCACCTTCTCCTCCCTCCTGAATCCTCCTCCCCCTCCCCCCCCCCTCCTCCCTCTCTGCAGACGACTTCGTCAACCATTTTGAAAAGAAGGTCGACGACATCCGATCCTCGTTTGCTAAGTCAAACGACACCGCTGGTTCTGCTCACACTGCCCTACCCTGTGCTTTGACCTCTTTCTCTCCTCTCTCTCCAGATGAAATCTCGCGTCTTGTGACGGCCGGCCGCCCAACAACCTGCCCGCTTGACCCTATCCCCTCCTCTCTTCTCCAGACCATTTCCGGAGACCTTCTCCCTTACCTCACCTCGCTCATCAACTCATCCCTGACCGCTGGCTACGTCCCTTCCGTCTTCAAGAGAGCGAGAGTTGCACCCCTTCTGAAAAAACCTACACTCGATCCCTCCGATGTCAACAACTACAGACCAGTATCCCTTCTTTCTTTTCTCTCCAAAACTCTTGAACGTGCCGTCCTTGGCCAGCTCTCCTGCTATCTCTCTCAGAATGACCTTCTTGATCCAAATCAGTCAGGTTTCAAGACTAGTCACTCAACTGAGACTGCTCTTCTCTGTATCACGGAGGCGCTCCGCACTGCTAAAGCTAACTCTCTTTCCTCTGCTCTCATCCTTCTAGACCTATCGGCTGCCTTCGATACTGTGAACCATCAGATCCTCCTCTCCACCCTCTCCGAGTTGGGCATCTCCGGCGCGGCCCACGCTTGGATTGCGTCCTACCTGACAGGTCGCTCCTACCAGGTGGCGTGGCGAGAATCTGTCTCCTCACCACGCGCTCTCACCACTGGTGTCCCCCAGGGCTCTGTTCTAGGCCCTCTCCTATTCTCGCTATACACCAAGTCACTTGGCTCTGTCATAACCTCACATGGTCTCTCCTATCATTGCTATGCAGACGACACACAACTAATCTTCTCCTTTCCCCCTTCTGATGACCAGGTGGCGAATCGCATCTCTGCATGTCTGGCAGACATATCAGTGTGGATGACGGATCACCACCTCAAGCTGAACCTCGGCAAGACGGAGCTGCTCTTCCTCCCGGGGAAGGACTGCCCGTTCCATGATCTCGCCATCACGGTTGACAACTCCATTGTGTCCTCCTCCCAGAGCGCTAAGAACCTTGGCGTGATCCTGGACAACACCCTGTCGTTCTCAACTAACATCAAGGCGGTGGCCCGTTCCTGTAGGTTCATGCTCTACAACATCCGCAGAGTACGACCCTGCCTCACACAGGAAGCGGCGCAGGTCCTAATCCAGGCACTTGTCATCTCCCGTCTGGATTACTGCAACTCGCTGTTGGCTGGGCTCCCTGCCTGTGCCATCAAACCCCTACAACTCATCCAGAACGCCGCAGCCCGTCTGGTGTTCAACCTTCCCAAGTTCTCTCACGTCACCCCGCTCCTCCGCTCTCTCCACTGGCTTCCAGTTGAAGCTCGCATCCGCTACAAGACCATGGTGCTTGCCTACGGAGCTGTGAGGGGAACGGCACCTCAGTACCTTCAGGCTCTGATCAGGCCCTACACCCAAACAAGGGCACTGCGTTCATCCACCTCTGGCCTGCTCGCCTCCCTACCACTGAGGAAGTACAGTTCCCGCTCAGCCCAGTCAAAACTGTTCGCTGCTCTGGCACCCCAATGGTGGAACAAACTCCCTCACGACGCCAGGACAGCGGAGTCAATCACCACCTTCCGGAGACACCTGAAACCCCACCTCTTCAAGGAATACCTAGGATAGGATAAAGCAATCCTTCTGCCCCCCCCCCCCCCCTTAAAAGATTTAGATGCACTATTGTAAAGTGGCTGTTCCACTGGATGTCATTAGGTGAATGCACCAATTTGTAAGTCGCTCTGGATAAGAGCGTCTGCTAAATGACTTAAATGTAAATGTAAATGTAAAAGGAGAGAGGGGGAGCGAGAGATGGAAATCAAGTGGGAGGGAGAGAGACCAAACTCCTGTCGAAGATGAGACAAAGGGTGCCAAGTGGATGAATGGTAAACACCTGTATTGCCTGCAGCTATGTGGAGTGGGGGACAGTGTCCTGCAGCTATGTGGAGTGAGGGACGGTGTCCTGCAGCTATGTGGAGTGAGGGATGGTGTCCTGCAGCTATGTGGAGTGAGGGATGGTGTGGGACGGTGCCCTACAGCTATGTGGAGTGAGGGACAGTGTCCTGCAGCTATGTGGAGTGAGGGACGGTGTCCTGTAGCTATGTGGCGTGAGGGATGGTGTCCTGCAGCTATGTGGAGTGAGGGATGGTGTCCTGCAGCTATGTGGAGTGAGGGATGGTGTGGGACGGTGCCCTACAGCTGTGTGGAGTGAGGAACAGTGTCCTACAGCTATGTGGAGTGGGGGACGGTGTCCTACAGCTATGTGGACTGAGGGGGTCGTGAGGGACGGTGTCCTGCAGCTATGTGGACTGAGGGGTCGTGAGGGACGGTGTCCTGCAGCTATGTGTAGTGAGGGATGGTTTCCTGCAGCTGTGTGGAGTGAGGGATGGTGTGGGACGGTGCCCTACAGCTGTGTGGAGTGAGGAACAGTGTCCTGCAGCTATGTGGAGTAGAGGACAGTGTCTTTCAGCTATATGGAGTGAGGGACAGTGTCCTGAAGCTGTGTGGAGTGAGGGGTAGTGAGGGAAAGTGCCCTACAGCTATGTGGAGTAGAGGACAGTGTCTTTCAGCTATATGGAGTGAGGGACGGTGTCCTGAAGCTGTGTGGAGTGAGGGGTAGTGAGGGAAAGTGCCCTACAGCTATGTGGGATGAGGGGTAGTAAGGGACGGCGCCCTACAGATATGTGGAGTGAGGGACAGCATCCTGCAGCTATGTGGAGTGAGGTATAGTGTCCTGCAGCTATTTGGAGTGGGGGGCGGCGTCCTGCAGCTATGTGGAGTGAGGGGTAGTGAGGGACAGTGTCGTGCAGCTATGTGGACTTAGGGGTCATGAGGGACGGTGACCTGCAGCTATATGGAGTGTGGGAAGGTGTCATGCAGCTATTTGGAATGGGGGATGGTGTCCTGCAGCTATGTGGAGTGAGGGACGGTGTCCTGCAGCTATGTGGAGTAAGGGGTAATGAGGGATGATGTTTTGCAGCTATGTGGAGTGAGGGGTAGTGAGGGATGGTGTCCTGCAACTATGTGGAGTGGAGGACGGTGTACTGCAGCTATGTGGAGTGAGGGATGTTGTCCTGCAGCTATGTGGAGTGAGGGATGGTGTCCTGCAGCTATTTTGGAGTGAGAGACAGCGTCCTGCAGCTATGTGGAGTGAGGTATGGTGTCCTGCAGCTATTTGGAGTGGGGGTGGGTGTCTTGCAGCTATATGGAGTGAAGTACAGTGTCCTGCAGGTATTTGGAGTGAGGGACGGTGTCCTGCAGCTATGTGGAGTGAGGGACGGTGTCCTGCAGCTATGTGGAGTGAGGGGTAGTGAGGGACAGTGTCCTGCAGCTATGTGGACTGAGGGGTCATGAGGGACGTTGTCCTGCAGCTTTGTGGACTGAGTGGTAGTGATGGACAGTGTCCTGCACGTATGTGGAATGGGGGACGGTGTCCTGCAGCTATGTGGAGTGGGCGATGGTGTCCTGCAGCTATGTGGAGTGAAGGACGGTGCACTGCAGCTATTTGGAGTGGGGGACGGTGTCCTGCAGCTATGTGGAGTTAGGGACAGTGTCCTGCAGCTATGTGGAGTGGGGGATGATGTCCTGCAGCTACTATGTGGAGTGAGGGGTAGTGAGGGATGGTGTCCTGCAACTATGTAGAGTGGGGGACAGTGTCCTGCAGCTACTTGGAGTGGGGTACAGTGTCCTGCAGCTATGTGGAGTGAGGTGCAGTGAGGGACAGTGCCCTACAGCGATGTGGGATGAGGGGAAGTGAGAGACGGCGCCCTACAGATATGTGGAGTGAGGGACAGCGTCCTGCAGCTATGTGCACTGAGGGGTCGTGAGGGACGGTGTCCTGCAGCTATGTGGACTGAATGGTAGTGACGGACAGTGTCCTGCAGCTCTGAGGAGTGGAAGACTGTGTCCTGCAGCTATGTGGAGTGAGGGGCCGTGTCCTGCAGCTATGTGGAGTGAGGGATGGTGTCCTGCAGCTATGTGGAGTGAGGGACGGTGTCCTGTAACTATGTGGAGTGAGGGACGGTGTCCTGCAACTATGTGGAGTGAGGGACGGTGTCCTGCAACTATGTGGAGTGAGGGACGGTGTCCTGCAACTATGTGGAGTGAGGGACGGTGTCCTGCAACTATGTGGAGTGAGGGACGGTGCCCTACAGCTGTGTGGAGTGTGGGGTAGTAAGGGACGGTGCTCTACAGCTATATTGAGTGAGGGGTAATGAGTGATCGTGCCCAACAGCTATTTGGAATGAGGGATGGTGTCCTGCAACTATGTGGCGTGAGGGACTGTGTCCTGCCGCTATGTGGAGTGAGGGACGGTGTCCTGCAGCTCTGAGGAGTGGGGGCCAGTTCCCTATAAATGTCTTCAGGCCACCCACCCAAGGCTTTCCATCTTGTGCCTGTCTCACCAACCCCATCTATCCATCAATAACCCCCTCCAGCCCACACCATACACTCACCAATGCATTCTACCCCTATTCATTACCCACTCATTACCCACTCATTACCAACTCAATAATCACTCAATACCCACTCAATACACCCTCGTTATCCAGTCAACACCCACCTATTACCCACTCATTACCGATACCCGCTCAATACCCACGTATTACCCGCCATTACCCTCACATTACCCACTCATTAACCTCACATTACCCACTCATTTCCCACCCAATACCCACTAAATTACTGCTCATTACCTGCTCATTACCCACTAATTAACCATGCATTACACACTCAATATCAACTCAATACCCGCTCATTACCCACTGATTAACCATACCCATTCAATACCCACTCATCATCCACTCATTACCCATAAACACTCATTACCCACTCATTACCCACACAATACCCACTCATTATCTATACCCACTCATTAGCAAATACCCATTCAATACCCACTCATTTCCTACTCAAAACCCACTCAATACCCACTCATTACCAACTCAATACCTGCTCATTACCCACTAATTACCCACGCATTACCCACTCATTAACTATACCCATTAAATTCCCACTCATTGCCCACCTATTGCCCGTTCATTACCCATAAACACTCATTACGCACTCCATACCCATGACCTTCTACCCCCACTTATTACCCACTCATTACCCACTCATTACCAACTCAATATCCACTCAATGCCCACTCAATACACTCATTACCCAATCAATACCTACCTATTACCCACACATTACCCATACCCACTCAACACCCACTCATTACCTGCTCAATACCCTCTCATTACACACTAATTTCCCACTCAATACCCACTCAATACCCACTCATTACCCACTCAATATCTGCTCATTACCTACTCATTACCCGCTAATTACCCACACATTACACACTCAATACCCACTCAATACCCACTCATTACCCACTCATTACCCACTCATTAACCATACCCATTCAATACCCAGTCATTACGCACTAATTACCTGCTCATTAACCATAGACACTCATTACCCACTCATTACACACTCAATACGCACTCAATACCCACTCATTATCTATACCCACTCATTCCCCATAGCCAGTCAATTCCCACCTCATTACACACTCAATACCTGCTCATTATCTGCTCTTTACCCACTAATTACCCACGCGTTACACATTCATTACCCACTCATTAACCATACCCATTCAATTCCCACTCATTACCCACTCATTACCCGCTCATTACCCATACACACTCATTACCCACTCATTACCCACACAATACTCACTCATAACCTACTCAGTATCCATACCCACTTATTACCTACTCATTACCCACTCATTTTTTCTTAATACCTACTCATTACCTGCTCAATACCCATACCCACTCAATAAGAAATCATTAGTCACTGATTACTCACTGAAACACGTCCTTCCCTCTCCTGGCTTGCCCATCCTCACCCCCTGGTCCCCATCCTTGTTATTCCCTCCTTAAGCCGTATTAACCTGACCACACTTCCCTAACCACCATCTCCCATCCCGTTCTTCCGCAACTTGTCTCCCATCTGGCATCTTTTCAACCCACCTCCTGGCCTGCCTGTCACCATTCCTGGATGGCTCTCTGCAGGTCATGTCAGCAATAATGTTCATAGGCAGCTCCCTCTAGAACCACTCTGGCTCTGCTGTATCATAAACAGTATGGCTATCAGAGGGGGTGAAAACACACTATCTCACCAAGCAGACACAATGAGTCCCACCTGCCCGTCACCAACAACTAAAATAAAATCAAAAGTTATTGGTCACATGCGACGAACAACAGGTGTACACCATTCAGGGAAATCCTTACTTGCAAGCTCTTTCCCAACGAGTTAAATAAGAAAAATTCAAAACACATGAGAAATAGCACACAGAAAACAAGCTAAATACAGAGAGTACCAATAACATATCACGTGTGCAGTGACGGTTCTAGTTTGTATGGCTCCCCGGGCGAACCCCCACTTCGGTGACCCCACCAAATAAAGCACCATTCTGCACTAAATGTAATTTTTATTCAGACATTTGGAACACACAAATAAATAATCATAACAATTGAAACTATATAAATATAAAAATATATACAAAAATAAGACTTGGAAATATCAAAAAGAAGTAACAAAGACAAACAGAAACAAATTGTAGTATATAAATACAAATAAAAAGACAATCGAATAATTACACTACTACCCTATTGCTAACAAAAAAACACACAAATAAAAACTAAATTGCACAAATCCTATTACACACAAATACACAAATAGAATAACACACTTATAAAGAAAATAACCTGATTATTAGACTATTGCACTTCATACAAGAATGACACAAACTAAACTGCACAACTAATTGCATTAGTACTGTACAACGTTAGAGGTGCGAATTTTGAGAGATTCCCCCACTCCCTCTACCTCGGGCTTCCAGTGGGGAGACCGGAGGTCAACCTACACTCGCCCCCCTCCCCACCTGATACTCCTGAGTGGGAGACCTTTCCAGGCAGTAGCCTGCATAGCTCACAAACTAGAATCAGGGCGCCCACTCTGACAAGGTTAATTGACCCACAGTCCCACACGGTGACATGATATCATTGACGTGACGTGCAAATGAGCGACAGAAAACCGATCGCGCAAATGTCAACATTCCGAATCTTTTTTATATATATAAATAATGTTGAAGTCTGAAGTTTAGATACACCTTAGCCAAATACATTTAAACTCAGTTTTTCACAATTTCTGACATTTAATCCTTGTAAAGATTCCCTGTCTTAGGTCAGATAGGATCACAACTTTATTTTAAGAATGTGAAATGTCAGAATAATAGCAGAGAGAATTATTTCTTTCAGCTTTTATTTCTTTCATCACATTCCCAGTGGGTCAGAAGTTTACATACACTCAATTAGTATTTGGTAGCATTGCCTTTAAATTGTTTAACTTGTTTCAATTGTTTCAGGTAGCCTTCCACAAGCTTCCCAAAAAAAGTTGGGTGAATTTTGTCCCATTCATCCTGACAGAGCTGGTGTAACTGAGTCAGGTTTGTAGATCTCCTTGCTCACACACGCTTTTTCAGTTCTGCCCACACATTTTCTATGGGATTGAGGTCAAAGTCCAATACCTTGACTTTGTTGTCATTAAGCCATTTTGCCACAACTTTGCAAGTATGCTTGGGGTGATTGTCCATTTGGAAGACCCATTTTCGACCAAGCTTTAACTTCCTGACTGATGTCTTGAGATGTTGCTTCAATATATCCACATAATTTTCCTCCCCATTGATGCCATCTATTTTGTGAAGTGCACCAGTCCCGCCTGCAGCAAAGCACCCCCACAACATGATGCTGCCACCCCAGTGCTTCACGGATGGGATGGTGTTCTTCGGCTTGCAAGCTTCCCCCTTTTTCCTCCAAACATAACGATGGTCATTTTGGCCAAACAGTTCTATTTTTGTTTCATCAGACCAGAGAAAGTACGATCTTTGTCCCCATGAACGCATCTCCTTCCTGAGCGATATGACGGCTGCGTGGTCCCATGGTGTTTATTCTTGCATACTATTGTTTGTACAGATGAACGTGGTACCTTCAGGCGTTTGGTTCATCCTTGGGAGCAATTTCCAGACTTGTGGAGGTCTACACATGTTTTTCTGAGGTCACGAGGTAATGGAAGATAGCATTCATCAAGAGAACGATAGACAAATGACATACGTTTACCTAAAACACTCTAACACAAGCCATCTCTGCCTTCTACCGCCGTTTAGTTCTCCCTGAGCGACGCAATTACCTTTCCATTCATTTCAGACTCGGTTCAATTCGTCTCCTTGGGCTTTATTGTGCCATACAAAGGTAGCAATACATCGTGATCATAGGGAACGCTGTAGGGGATGCTGAAACTGGAACACACAATCTACCATGATAAACCAGAAGATACACAGGACAGCAAATTATTAGTGATACAGAAAACAAAATCCAAAAATGTGTTCATTGCGAATATTATAGATGGCTTCATTTTTTTAATAGAATGATACAACGGTCCCAAAGATGATTAGAGGTCTTCAACGTGAGTTTCTGAGTCACAGCTGAAATAAGTATCCTTCTTTTTTCATTTTCATTTTTTTTCTCCAATGAATCACATTTGATTTCTTTGGAGGATTTTCAAATCCAATTGAAATGGACATTGAAATATAATTCACCCAATGCATTTGAAAACATTGTATGTCATACATAGAACAGAGGGCTATGTAACTACTCATACAGTAATAACAGTTGGTGAAATTGTGAAATGTCCTAGGTAGGAAACAGTTTGTGCCAAACAAATATGTTGCTGCTAACACCTCTAAGGCTGTGTTTACACAGGTATCCCAACACTGATAAGCATCCTTCTTGACACATTCACGTATTCATAAGAAAACTATCTATATTCATCTTAATCCTCAGTTTAATGGCCGATTATATCTAGTGATGAATAGTAAGTCATGTTCTGTGATGTACCTCCGCTTCTAAAATGGGAAATGAATGGTGTATTTACACTGAACAAAAAATATAAAGTAACGTCTAAAGTGCTGGTCCCATGTTTCATGAGCTGAAATAAAAGATTGCAGAAATGTTCCATAGGCTTATTTCTCTCAAATGTTGTGCCAAATTTGTTTACATCCCTATTAGTGAGCATTGCTCCTTTGCCAAGATAATTCATCCACCTGACAGGTGTGAGATATTAAGAAGCTGATTAATTAAACAGCATGCTCATTACAAAGGTACACATTGTGCTGGGGACAATAAAAGGCCACTTTAAAATGTGTAATTTTGTCACACAACACAATGCCACAGATGCCTCAAGGCTTGAGGGAGCGTGCAATTGGCATCCTGACTGCAGGGATGTCCACCAGAGCTGTTGACAGAGTATTGAATGTTCATTTCTCTACCATAAGCTACCTCCAACATCGTTTAAAAAAAATTGGGCAGTAGGTCTAACTGGCCTCACAACCACAGACCACGTGTATGGCGTTGTGTGGGGAAGCGGTTTGCAGATGTCAATGTTGTGAACACAGTGCGATTCATGATGGAGGTGTGGTACCGTGATGAGATCCTGAGACCAATTGTCGTGCCATTAATCCGCCGCCATCACCGCATGTTTCAGCATGATAATGCACGGCCACATGTCGCAAGGATCTGTACACCATTTCTGGAAGCTGAAAATGTCTCAGTTCTTCCATGGCCTTCATACTCACCAGACATGTCACTCATTGAGTATGTTTGACATGCTTTGGATCGATGTGTACGACAGCTTATTTCAGTTCCCTACAATATCCAGCAACTTCACACAGCCATTGAAGAGGAGTGTGTCAACATTCCACAGGCCACAATCAACAGCCTGATCAACTCTATGTGAAGGAGATGTGTCGCTGCATGAGGCAAATGATGGTCATTTCTACCTTTCCTCACTTCTACCTTTTTTTAAGGTATCTGTAACCAACAGATGCATATCTATATTCCAGTTATGTGAAATCCAAATATACTGCATTTGTGTGTATAGACATAGACGTGTGTGTGTGTGTGTGTGTGTGTGTGTATGTGTGTATGTGTGTATGTGTGTGTGTGTGTGTGTGTGTGTGTGTGTGTGTGTGTGTGTGTGTGTGTGTGTGTGTGTGTGTGTGTGTGTGTGTGTGTGTGTGTGTGTGTGTGTGTGTGTGTAAACACTTTGTTGTCAAGCAAAGCTTGACCGCTCTTGCCCTTCTCACAACAGTCCAGAACACCCTGCCCCGCCCGACCCCCCCCATCACCCTTCACTATTCCTGAACACTACATGTGTAAAATAGGACAGATGTAAGCACCCACACTCTGTAGACTCAGTATTAGCAACATTAATACTCCAGTCACACCCTCTTTCTCTCTCTGATTGTTTAAGTGCGCTATCAACTCCAGCTGGAAACAAGAAGAGGCAGAATGCAGACAGAGGGAAGTTTGGGGTACCAAGACAGAAAAGAGAGAGGGGTAAGGGAGAGAAAGAAGGGGAGAGGAGGAGAGTGGAGTGGAGTTAGAGCGAGAGAGAGAGAGACATAAAAACAGAAGAAATAGAAAAGGAGAGAGGGGGAGCGAGAGATGGAAATCAAGTGGGAGGGAGAGAGACCAAACTCCTGTCGAAGATGAGACAAAGGGTGCCAAGTGGATGAATGGTAAACACCTGTATTGCCTGCAGCTATGTGGAGTGGGGGACAGTGTCCTGCAGCTATGTGGAGTGAGGGACGGTGTCCTGCAACTATGTGGAGTGAGGGATGGTGTCCTGCAGCTATGTGGAGTGAGGGATGGTGTGGGACGGTGCCCTACAGCTATGTGGAGTGAGGGACAGTGTCCTGCAGCTATGTGGAGTGAGGGACGGTGTCCTGCACCTATGTGGCGTGAGGGATGGTGTCCTGCAGCTATGTGGAGTGAGGGATGGTGTGGGACGGTGCCCTACAGCTGTGTGGAGTGAGGAACAGTGTCCTACAGCTATGTGGAGTGAGGGACAGTGTCCTGCAGCTATGTGGAGTGAGGGACGGTGTCCTGCACCTATGTGGCGTGAGGGATGGTGTCCTGCAGCTATGTGGAGTGAGGGATGGTGTGGGACGGTGCCCTACAGCTGTGTGGAGTGAGGAACAGTGTCCTACAGCTATGTGGAGTGGGGGACGGTGTCCTACAGCTATGTGGACTGAGGGGGTCGTGAGGGACGGTGTCCTGCAGCTATGTGGACTGAGGGGTCGTGAGGGACGGTGTCCTGCAGCTATGTGTAGTGAGGGATGGTTTCCTGCAGCTGTGTGGAGTGAGGGATGGTGTGGGACGGTGCCCTACAGCTGTGTGGAGTGAGGAACAGTGTCCTGCAGCTATGTGGAGTAGAGGACAGTGTCTTTCAGCTATATGGAGTGAGGGACAGTGTCCTGAAGCTGTGTGGAGTGAGGGGTAGTGAGGGAAAGTGCCCTACAGCTATGTGGAGTAGAGGACAGTGTCTTTCAGCTATATGGAGTGAGGGACGGTGTCCTGAAGCTGTGTGGAGTGAGGGGTAGTGAGGGAAAGTGCCCTACAGCTATGTGGGATGAGGGGTAGTAAGGGACGGCGCCCTACAGATATGTGGAGTGAGGGACAGCATCCTGCAGCTATGTGGAGTGAGGTATAGTGTCCTGCAGCTATTTGGAGTGGGGGGCGGCGTCCTGCAGCTATGTGGAGTGAGGGGTAGTGAGGGACAGTGTCGTGCAGCTATGTGGACTTAGGGGTCATGAGGGACGGTGACCTGCAGCTATATGGAGTGTGGGAAGGTGTCATGCAGCTATTTGGAATGGGGGATGGTGTCCTGCAGCTATGTGGAGTGAGGGACGGTGTCCTGCAGCTATGTGGAGTAAGGGGTAATGAGGGATGATGTTCTGCAGCTATGTGGAGTGAGGGGTAGTGAGGGATGGTGTCCTGCAACTATGTGGAGTGGGGGACGGTGTACTGCAGCTATGTGGAGTGAGGGATGTTGTCCTGCAGCTATGTGGAGTGAGGGATGGTGTCCTGCAGCTATTTTGGAGTGAGAGACAGCGTCCTGCAGCTATGTGGAGTGAGGTATGGTGTCCTGCAGCTATTTGGAGTGGGGGTGGGTGTCTTGCAGCTATGTGGAGTGAAGTACAGTGTCCTGCAGGTATTTGGAGTGAGGGACGGTGTCCTGCAGCTATGTGGAGTGAGGGACGGTGTCCTGCAGCTATGTGGAGTGAGGGGTAGTGAGGGACAGTGTCCTGCAGCTATGTGGACTGAGGGGTCATGAGGGACGTTGTCCTGCAGCTTTGTGGACTGAGTGGTAGTGACGGACAGTGTCCTGCACGTATGTGGAATGGGGGACGGTGTCCTGCAGCTATGTGGAGTGGGCGATGGTGTCCTGCAGCTATGTGGAGTGAAGGACGGTGCACTGCAGCTATTTGGAGTGGGGGACGGTGTCCTGCAGCTATGTGGAGTTAGGGACAGTGTCCTGCAGCTATGTGGAGTGGGGGATGATGTCCTGCAGCTACTATGTGGAGTGAGGGGTAGTGAGGGATGGTGTCCTGCAACTATGTAGAGTGGGGGACAGTGTCCTGCAGCTACTTGGAGTGGGGTACAGTGTCCTGCAGCTATGTGGAATGAGGTGCAGTGAGGGACAGTGCCCTACAGCGATGTGGGATGAGGGGAAGTGAGAGACGGCGCCCTACAGATATGTGGAGTGAGGGACAGCGTCCTGCAGCTATGTGCACTGAGGGGTCGTGAGGGACGGTGTCCTGCAGCTATGTGGACTGAATGGTAGTGACGGACAGTGTCCTGCAGCTCTGAGGAGTGGAAGACTGTGTCCTGCAGCTATGTGGAGTGAGGGGCCGTGTCCTGCAGCTATGTGGAGTGAGGGATGGTGTCCTGCAGCTATGTGGAGTGAGGGACGGTGTCCTGTAACTATGTGGAGTGAGGGACGGTGTCCTGCAACTATGTGGAGTGAGGGACGGTGTCCTGCAACTATGTGGAGTGAGGGACGGTGTCCTGCAACTATGTGGAGTGAGGGACGGTGTCCTGCAACTATGTGGAGTGAGGGACGGTGCCCTACAGCTGTGTGGAGTGTGGGGTAGTAAGGGACGGTGCTCTACAGCTATATTGAGTGAGGGGTAATGAGTGATCGTGCCCAACAGCTATTTGGAATGAGGGATGGTGTCCTGCAACTATGTGGCGTGAGGGACTGTGTCCTGCCGCTATGTGGAGTGAGGGACGGTGTCCTGCAGCTCTGAGGAGTGGGGGCCAGTTCCCTATAAATGTCTTCAGGCCACCCACCCAAGGCTTTCCATCTTGTGCCTGTCTCACCAACCCCATCTATCCATCAATAACCCCCTCCAGCCCACACCATACACTCACCAATGCATTCTACCCCTACTCATTACCCACTCATTACCCACTCATTACCAACTCAATAATCACTCAATACCCAATCAATACACCCTCGTTATCCAGTCAACACCCACCTATTACCCACTCATTACCGACACCCGCTCAATACCCACGTATTACCCGCCATTACCCTCACATTACCCACTCATTAACCTCACATTACCCACTCATTTCCCACCCAATACCCACTAAATTACTGCTCATTACCTGCTCATTACCCACTAATTAACCATGCATTACACACTCAATATCCACTCAATACCCGCTCATTACCCACTGATTAACCATACCCATTCAATACCCACTCATCATCCACTCATTACCCATAAACACTCATTACCCACTCATTACCCACACAATACCCACTCATTATCTATACCCACTCATTAGCAAATACCCATTCAATACCCATTCATTTCCTACTCAAAACCCACTCAATACCCACTCATTACCAACTCAATACCTGCTCATTACCCACTAATTACCCACGCATTACCCACGCATTACCCACTCATTAACTATACCCATTAAATTCCCACTCATTGCCCACCTATTGCCCGTTCATTACCCATACACACTCATTACGCACTCCATACCCATGACCTTCTACCCCCACTTATTACCCACTCATTACCCACTCATTACCAACTCAATATCCACTCAATGCCCACTCAATGCCCACTCAATACACTCATTACCCAATCAATACCTACCTATTACCCACACATTACCCATACCCACTCCACACCCACTCATTACCTGCTCAATACCCTCTCATTACACACTAATTTCCCACTCAATACCCACTCAATACCCACTCATTACCCACTCAATATCTGCTCATTACCTACTCATTACCCGCTAATTACCCACACATTACACACTCAATACCCACTCAATACCCACTCATTACCCACTCATTACCCACTCATTAACCATACCCATTCAATACCCAGTCATTACGCACTAATTACCTGCTCATTACCCATAGACACTCATTACCCACTCATTACACACTCAATACGCACTCAATACCCACTCATTATCTATACCCACTCATTCCCCATAGCCAGTCAATACCCACTCATTACACACTCAATACCTGCTCATTATCTGCTCTTTACCCACTAATTACCCACGCGTTACACATTCATTACCCACTCATTAACCATACCCATTCAATTCCCACTCATTACCCGCTCATTACCCATACACACTCATTACACACTCATTACCCACTCATTACCCACACAATACTCACTCATAACCTACTCAGTATCCATACCCACTTATTACCTACTCATTACCCACTCATTTTTTCTTAATACCTACTCATTACCCGCTCAATACCCATACCCACTCAATAAGAAATCATTAGTCACTGATTACTCACTGAAACACGTCCTTCCCTCTCCTGGCTTGCCCATCCTCACCCCCTGGTCCCCATCCTTGTTATTCCCTCCTTAAGCCGTATTAACCTGACCACACTTCCCTAACCACCATCTCCCATCCCGTTCTTCCGCAACTTGTCTCCCATCTGGCATCTTTTCAACCCACCTCCTGGCCTGCCTGTCACCATTCCTGGATGGCTCTCTGCAGGTCATGTCAGCAATAATGTTCATAGGCAGCTCCCTCTAGAACCACTCTGGCTCTGCTGTATCATAAACAGTATGGCTATCAGAGGGGGTGAAAACACACTATCTCACCAAGCAGACACAATGAGTCCCACCTGCCCGTCACCAACAACTAAAATAAAATCAAAAGTTATTGGTCACATGCGACGAACAACAGGTGTACACCATTCAGGGAAATCCTTACTTGCAAGCTCTTTCCCAACGAGTTAAATAAGAAAAATTCAAAACACATGAGAAATAGCACACAGAAAACAAGCTAAATACAGAGAGTACCAATAACATATCACGTGTGCAGTGACGGTTCTAGTTTGTATGGCTCCCCGGGCGAACCCCCACTTCGGTGACCCCACCAAATAAAGCACCATTCTGCACTAAATGTAATTTTTATTCAGACATTTGGAACACACAAATAAATAATCATAACGATTGAAACTATATAAATATAAAAATATATACAAAAATAAGACTTGGAAATATCAAAAAGAAGTAACAAAGACAAATAGAAACAAATTGTAGTATATAAATACAAATAAAAAGACAATCGAATAATTACACTACTACCCTATTGCTAACACATAAATACACAAATAGAATAACACACTTATAAAGAAAATAACCTGATTATTACACTATTGCACTTCATACAAGAATGACACAAACTAAACTGCACAACTAATTGCATTAGTACTGTACAACGTTAGAGGTGCGAATTTTGAGAGATTCCCCCACTCCCTCTACCTCGGGCTTCCAGTGGGGAGACCGGAGGTCAACCTACACTCGCCCCCCTCCCCACCTGATACTTCTGAGTGGGAGACCTTTCCAGGCAGTAGCCTGCATAGCTCACAAACTAGAATCAGGGCGCCCACTCTGACAAGGTTAATTGACCCACAGTCCCACACGGTGACATGATATCATTGACGTGACGTGCAAATGAGCGACAGAAAACCGATCGCGCAAATGTCAACATTCCGAATCTTTTTTATATATATAAATAATGTTGAAGTCTGAAGTTTAGATACACCTTAGCCAAATACATTTAAACTCAGTTTTTCACAATTTCTGACATTTAATCCTTGTAAAGATTCCCTGTCTTAGGTCAGATAGGATCACAACTTTATTTTAAGAATGTGAAATGTCAGAATAATAGCAGAGAGAATTATTTCTTTCAGCTTTTATTTCTTTCATCACATTCCCAGTGGGTCAGAAGTTTACATACACTCAATTAGTATTTGGTAGCATTGCCTTTAAATTGTTTAACATGTTTCAATTGTTTCGGGTAGCCTTCCACAAGCTTCCCAAAAAAAGTTGGGTGAATTTTGGCCCATTCATCCTGACAGAGCTGGTGTAACTGAGTCAGGTTTGTAGATCTCCTTGCTCACACACGCTTTTTCAGTTCTGCCCACACATTTTCTATGGGATTGAGGTCAAAGTCCAATACCTTGACTTTGTTGTCATTAAGCCATTTTGCCACAACTTTGCAAGTATGCTTGGGGTGATTGTCCATTTGGAAGACCCATTTTCGACCAAGCTTTAACTTCCTGACTGATGTCTTGAGATGTTGCTTCAATATATCCACATAATTTTCCTCCCCATTGATGCCATCTATTTTGTGAAGTGCACCAGTCCCTCCTGCAGCAAAGCACCCCCACAACATGATGCTGCCACCCCAGTGCTTCACGGATGGGATGGTGTTCTTCGGCTTGCAAGCTTCCCCCTTTTTCCTCCAAACATAACGATGGTCATTTTGGCCAAACAGTTCTATTTTTGTTTCATCAGACCAGAGAAAGTACGATCTTTGTCCCCATGAACGCATCTCCTTCCTGAGCGATATGACGGCTGCGTGGTCCCATGGTGTTTATTCTTGCGTACTATTGTTTGTACAGATGAACATGGTACCTTCAGGCGTTTGGTTCATCCTTGGGAGCAATTTCCAGACTTGTGGAGGTCTACACATGTTTTTCTGAGGTCTTGGCTGATTTCTTTAGATTTTCCCATGATGTCAAGAAAAGATGCACTGAGTTTGAAGGTAGGCCTTGAAATACATCCACAGGTACACCTACAATTGACTCAAATGGTGTCAATTAGCCTATCAGAAGCTTCTAAAGCCATGACATCATTTTTTAAATTTTCCAAGCTGTTTAAAGGCACAGTCAACATAGTGTATTTTAACTTCTGACCCACTGGAATTGTGATACAGTGAATTATAAGTGAAATAATCTGTCTGTAAACAATTGTTGGAAAAATGACTTGTCATGCACAAAGTAGATGTCCTAACCGACTAGCCAAAACTAAGGTTTGTTATTAAGACATTTTTGGAGTGGTTGAAAATTAGTTTTAATGACTCCAACCTTAGTGTATGTAAACTTACGACCTCAACTGTATATATTTTTTGGTGCAGGCATCCCGTGCCGCCCCCGGCAAGATGGTCGGCTGCCCATGTCGCCTATACCTAAATCCACCACTACATGTGTGTATACTGAACATTGGCTCCATACAGACACAGCAGACATTAACATTTAATGCTCTTGTTGAAAACAGACTGACGTGTCTTGTGCAGGAGATGTTAATAATACATGGGTGTTTTGTAAGATACAGTAGGTCACCTGTCTGTCTGTTTTCTCTTGACTGTTCTACAAATAGGAACTTTCTGGGTTTTGTCAAACAGATGCAGGATCTTAATGTGATCGATCATTTTCCTTGTGATTTACATAAATGTACTGAAAACCCAGACTAACACATGATTATATTAACAGTATAATAACCTAACCACTGTTCAAGCAACATTATGGACTAAATACTAAAATCCGGTTGCTGCAGGATTATTTTCCGGTGACAACATTGGTCAAATTATGAACCAACATCTGTAAACATTAACAAAATGTTTATGTACCCCTTATGGATTCAGTATTGGTTAAGAAGTCCTTATATAGGTGCTCTTAAGTAACATGTAACAGAGAAATAGTTGCGGTAATGTAACGCTCTTCTTCATCTGAGGAACAGGAAAGATCGGACCAAAACGCAGCGTGGTAAGTGTCCATGTTAATTTATTATAACTGAACACGAAATACAAAATAACAAAGTGAAACAACGAAAATCAAAACAGTCCTGAAAGGTGACACAACACAAAACAACTACCCACAAACACCAGGTGGGAAAAGGCTACCTAAGTATGGTTCTCAATCAGAGACAACGATAGACAGCTGCCTCTGACTGGGAACCATACCAGGCCAAAGACATAGAAAAGAAACCAGAAAAGAAACCAGAAAAAAAACATAGAATGCCCACCCCAACTCACACCCTGACCAAATCAAAATAGAGACATAAAAAAGGAACTAAGGTCAGGGCGTGACAGGTAAAGATATTGATATTTTGACTCCAAACTGAAGACAGTCCCAACAGATTGCTACTGGGACTATAACATACCAATACGCAAATAAGACAATATCTGACTCATTGATCGCAGCATCTCAAATCACAACGGGGCCATAGAGACAATGCAAACAATCCATTGAAATGTGACCACGGTTTTAGATGAGGATTTGCAATTCAATACAAATGTAAGAAATGTTTGTCCATTTCCTGAATGGATTAACCTTAAGCTAATCACACACATATGCTGTACATAGACACACCATTTGATAGCGTCTTCAATATGCAGTGTGTCTCTACATACTAAGGCAGTTGGGAAGCATGTTCTCATTTGGTTAACAGGCGATATGCATAAACATACAATATGCATGAAGAAACACCCTCACACACTCATTCACAAACACACACATGCGCACACATACAAACGCGCACATACACAAACACACACACACACAGTGGTGATATTACACCCTAGAGGCACTTTCTTGATGCATGAGGGCGCCTAAATAACCTGTAATCCCTCAATAACAAGATATTTCTCACACACACACACACACACACACACACGCACACACTGTTTTAACAGATACACAAACACACACACTCCTCTCTCTCTCAATTTCTCTCTCTCTTTCTCTTGCACACCCGTCATCATTGCTCATAATCGTCCCAGCGCACCTGTAAACTTTTCAAAGCCTAAGGGAGTGTAGGTTATAGCAGCAACATCGTTTCAGGGCGTAGACATGTTCACCAATCCACCACGGATCATTATTCACCTCAGGTATCTCTCTTTGGGGCCAAGCAATCGATGTGGCTGTTGTAGCCACATCCCCAGGACAAGGCCTGTAAAAAGAGGGTTATATGTGGGGCTCGGTAAGGGCTAGATTACAATGGATAGAATCTTATCCTCCAAGGCCCAGTGCCTGTGGCTTGGCTGGACTGCATTCTCGTTGTTGTACACAAACACACACACACACACACGGTCCTAGAGGGTCCAATTCCAACCCCAGAAACGATTTCTCTCTTTTCTTCACTCCATTGTTTCTGAGAGCAAAATCCAATACGAGACAGAAAAGCTGCTGCGAACATGAAAAGCATCTACTGACATGCCCACCTCGCTTTGGGAGAGCGAGATGGAGGGCTGGAGCGAGGGAAACCTCGAGAAAAGACGGAAGCAAGAGGGAAAGAAGAGGAGGCTTTTTGTATTCTTGTATTCTCTTTCTGTCTTTAGACACGCCCTTAGGGGAGCTCGCCCAATCCGGTTGTCTAACATAGCACATCAAATTCAACCCCGGTAATGCAAGCTAAGCAGAAACCATTCATCCCCAAAGTAATGTAGTTTCTCTCTCAATGTCAACGGGGGGCATAAAAAAAAAATACTAAAAAAAATACAAAAAATGATTTTGGTTGGAAGCAAATGTACAGTAGGGGTCCGGCCACATTGCCCACTGAGAGAGAGAGACATAAAAACAGAAGAAATAGAAAAGGAGAGAGGGGGAGCGAGAGGGGGAAATCAAGTGGGAGGGAGAGAGACCAAACTCCTGTCGAAGATGAGATAAAGGGTGCCAAGTGGATGAATGGTAAACACCTGCATTGCCTGCAGCTATGTGGAGTGGGGGACATTGTCCTACAGCTATTTGGAGTGAGGGATGGTGTCCTGCAGCTATGTGGAGTGAGGGACGGTGTCCTGCAGCTATATGGAGTGAGGGATGGTGTCCTGCATGTCAGGTTTTGGCCAAGACTGTTCGGGTTTTGGTCACTAGATGTCCCCATTGCACCTTTTTTGTACCTTTTGTTTTTCTTAATCTAATTATTGTTTGCACCTGTAGGTCATTCCCTTGTTAGTATTTAAACCCTGTGTGTTCCTCAGTTCCTTGCTCAGTGTTTGTAAGTTAGCACCCAGCCCCAGCCTTGTTTTATACAGATATTTCTCTTGTTGGATTTTCCAGAGGTTCTCTGGTATAGTTCTTGTGTATTATTTGAGTAGTCTTTGAGGTTTGTTTTTCCCTGCTGTTTTTTACCACTTTGTGGAGTTTCTTTTGTATTTTGGAGGATTTCCATTTTTTGCTTCTTGGCTTTATTTTTGGACATTGTGGATTTTGTTTCTTTGCCTGAAGATTTTGTTCTTTTATTAAACCACCATCTCTAGTACTGCTGTGTCTGCCTCATCTTCTGGGTTCTGACGATTATTAGTGACTGTTACTCGCACCAGGTCCTGACACTGCAGCTATGTGGAGTTAGGGGGAGTGTGGGACGGTGCCCTACAGCTATGTGGAGTGAGGGACAGTGTCCTGCGGCTATATGGAGTGAGGGATGGTGTGCTGCAGCTATGTGGAGTGGAGGACGGTGTCTTGCAGCTATGTGGCGTGAGGGACGGTGTCCTGAAGCTATGTGGAATTAGGGGCGGTGTCCTGCAGCTATGTGGAGAATCCACAATACCTAAAATGGAATCTGTGACTGGGAGTTTATTCCTAAGTGTAAACAGTTCAGTTTTTTTTGTCTAACCTTTCTCTGGACAGAAGTGAAACCATCTCTTTAACTACAAATAGGGCCCTGGTCTGTCTAAACTGCTATTGTACCTGTGTAGGTAGGCAGGAAGCTTAGCGGTTAGAGCATTGGGAAGTAACCTGAAAGGTTGCTGGTTTGAGTTCCAGAGCCGACAAGGTGAAAAATCTGTCAATGTGCCCTTGAGCAAGACACTTATAATGAATTCGGAAAGTATTCAGACCCCTTCATATGTTGCTACTTTCCAGCCTTATTCTAAAATTGATTAAATACATTTTCTTCCTCATCAATCTACACACAATACCTCATAACGACAAAGCGAAAACAGTTTATTTATTTATTTTTTTGAGCAAATGTATAAAACATTTAAAACTGAAATACCTTATTTACATAAGTATTCATACCCTTTGCTATGAGACTCAAAATTGAGCTCAGGTGGATTTTGTTTGTATTGATCATCCTTGAGATGTTTCTACAACTTGTTTGGAGGCCACCTGTGGTCAATTCAATTGATTGGACATGATTTGGAAAGGCACACACCTGTCTACGCAGTATAAGGTCCCACAGTTGACAGTGCATGTCAAAGCAAAAACCAATCATGAGGTCGATGAAATTGACCGTAGAGCTCAGAGACAGGATTGTGTCGAGGCACAGACCTGGGGAAGGGTATCAAAACATTTCTGCAGCACTGAAGGTCCCCAAGAACACAGTGACCTCCATTATTCTTAAATGGAAGATGTTTGGAACCACTAAGACTCTTCCTAGAGCTGCCGCCTGGCCAAACTGAGTAAACGAGGGAGAAGGGCCTTGGTCAGGGAGGTGACCAAGAACCCGATGGTCACTCTGACAGAGCTCCAGAGTTCCTCTGTGGAGATGGGAGAACCTTCCAGAAGGACAACCAAATCTGCAGCATTCCACCAATCAGGCCTTTATGATAGATTGGCCAGACAGAAGCCACTCATCAGACGTGGAGTTTGTCAAAATTCACCTAAAGGGCTCACAAACCACGAGAAACAAGATTATCTGGTCTGATGAAACCAAGATTGAACTCTTTGGCCTGAATGCCAAGCGTCACGTCTCGGGGAGGAAATCCCTACAGTGAAGTCTGGTGGTGGCAGCATCATGCTGTGGGGATGTTTTTCAGTGGTAGTGCAAGGACCGACGCCGGGGATGAGAAGCAAGTACGGGGAGTCAAACATTTAATCAGGAACAGACATAAGACAAGACAGAAACAGAGTCAGCACACGGACATAAGATAATCAATGCAGAAGCAGGGAACAGAGCGGGGAACCAGACAGATATAGGGAAGTTAATGACAGAGTCCAGGTGAGTCCAATAATCGCTGATTCGCCTGACGGAGGAAAGGCAGGCATGCGTAATGATGATGACATGAGTGCGCAATGCTCGGGAGTCTGGCGCCCTCGAACGCCGGGGGGAAGAAGCAGGCGTGACAGGTAGGGACTGGGAGACTAGTCAGGATTGAGGGAAAGATGAACAGAGCAAAGTACAGAGAGATCCTTGATGAAAACCTGCTCCAGAGTGCTCAGGACCTCAGACTGGGCTGAAGGTTCACCTTCCAACAGGACAACTACCCTAAGCACACAGCTAAGACAACGCAGGAGTGGCTTCGGGACAAGTCTCTGAATGTCCATAACCCAGACTTGAACTTGATTGAAGATCCCTGGAGAGACCTGAAAATAGCTGTGCAGCGACGCTCCCCATACAACTTGGCAGAGCTTGAGAGGATCTGCAGAGAAGAATGGGAGAAACTACCCAAATACAGGTGTGCCAAGCTTGTAGCGTCATGACCAAGAAGATTCGAGGCTGTAATCGCTGCCAAAGGTGCTTCAACAAAGTACTGCGTAAAGGGTCTGAATACTTATGTAAATGTGATATTTCAGTTTTTATATTTTCTACATTTGCAAGAATGTCTAAAAACCTGTTTTTGCTTTGTCATCATGGGGTATTGCGTGTAGAATGATGAGGGGGGGAACGATTTAATCCATTTTAGAATAAGGCAGTAACGTAACAAAATGTGGAAAAAGTCAAGGGATCTGAATACTTTCCGAATGCACTGTAACCCTAATTCGCTCCAGGGCCGCTGTACTACTATGGCTGACCCTGTAAATCAACACATTTAACTGTTCCAGGGCCGCTGAACTACTATGGCTGACCCTGTAAAACAACACATTTAACTGTTCCAGGGCCGCTGTACTACTATGGCTGACCCTGTAAAACAACACATTTAACTGTTCGAGGGCAGCTGAACTACTATGGCTGACCCTGTAAAACAACACATTTAACTGTTCCAGGGCCGCTGTACTACTATGGCTGACCCTGTAAAACAACACATTTAACTGTTCCAGGGCAGCTGTACTACTATGGCTGACCCTGTAAAACAACACATTTAACTGTTCCAGGGCAGCTGAACTACTATGGCTGACCCTGTAAAACAACACATTTAACTTCTTATGGCTGCAGGGGCAGTATTGAGTAGCTTGGATGAAAGGTGCACAGAGGTGCCCAGAGTAAACGGCCTGCTCCTCAGTCATAGTTGCTAATATTTGCATATTATTAGTAGTATTGGATAGAAAACACTCTGAAGTTTCTAAAACTGTTTGAATTATGTCTGTGAGTATAACAGAACTCATATGGCAGGCAAAAACCTGAGAAGTTCCACTTCCTGTTTAGATGGTGGCAGATTTTCAACCAAGCTCTCATTGAAATTACAGCGAGATATTGATGGGTTTTTACTTCCTACGGCTTCCACTAGATGTCAACAGTCAATAGAACTTTGTCTGATGACTCTAATGTGAAGGGGGGCCGAAGGAGACAGGAATTAGTCACCACTGCCACGCGCTGACCATGCTTTGACCACGCGCGTTCACGTGATAGGCAGCTCCTTTCCATCGCTCAACTGAAGTCAATCTAATTCTCCGGTTGGAACGTTATTCAATATGTACGTTAACAACATTCTAAAGATTGATTCAGTACATCGTTTGACATTTTTCTACTGACTGTTATGGAACTTTTGGACATTTCGTCACATTATAGTGGACGCGCTTTGTGACTTTGGAATTGTTTACCAAACGCGCTAACCAAAGTAGCTAATTGGACATAAATAACGGACATTATCGAACAAATCAAGCATTTATTGTGGACCTGGGATTCCTAGGACTGCATTCTAATGAAGTTCATCAAAGGTAAGGAAACATTTATCATGTATTTTCTGGTTTCTGTTCACTCCAACATGGCGGCTAATTTGGCTATTGTTCTGAGCGCCATCTCAGATTATTGCATGGTCTGCTTTTTCCATAAAGTTTTTTTGAAATCTGACACAGCGGTTGCATTAAGGAGAGGTATATCTATAATTCCATGTGTATAACTTGTATTATCATCTACATTTATGATGAGTATTTCTGTTGAAACGATGTGGCTATGCAAAATCACTTGATGTTTTTGGAACTAGTGAATGTAACGCGCCAATGTAAACAGGATTTTTTTTAAATATAAATATGAACTTTATCAAACAAAACATGCATGTATTGTGTAACATGAAGTCCTATGAGTGTCATCGGATGAAGATCATCAAAGGTTAGTGATTAATTTTATCTCTATTTCTGCTTTTTGTGACTGCTATATTTCGCTGGAAAAATGTCTGTGCTTATTGTGGTTTGGTGGTGACCTAACATAATCGTTTGTAGTGCTTTCGCTGAAAAGCATATTTGAAATCGGACACTTTGGTGGGATTAACAACAAGATTACCTTTAAAATGATATAAGACACATGTATGCTTGAGGAATTTTAATTATGAGATTTCTGTTGTTTGAATTTGGCGCCCTGCACTTTCACTGGCTGTTGTCATATCATCCCGTTAGCGGGATTGCAGCCATAGGAAGTTTAACTGTTCCAGGGCCGCTGTACTACTATGGCTGACCCTGTAAAACAACACATATAACTGCATGTCTAAAGTTACAAGTAAGTCACTTGCATTTGAATTCAAACATGGTTTAATTAATATCATTGGGGGTAATATCTGCATTCTGCATCACACTATGCATATTCTCTCGTAGGATGAGAAGTGTGCAGATACTGTGTCAATCAATTTGCAAAAGGCATAGAGCTGCAGTGTGTGTGAAGAAGACATGAAGGGAAAGATTGGAGTTGAGGCTTGTTCGTGTACTGTACTAGTTGCCCACACCAGACTCCCAGTTGAGTGGACATCTGCATGGAGTATCATTTATGACACAGAATATTATTCAAGGATGTCAACAACTGCTGTGTGCCATGCTCCAGTTGGCATTATGACAGGCTTATTACTCCTGTTCTACTGTATGTCCCAGCACTTCCAGACTGGAGGGTTAGCTTCTGCCTCCTGTCAATGTAGAGACACAGCTGCCTAGAGGTGACAGGGTTCTGAGCTCTCCCATGGGACTCTGCTCTAACCCTGTTTCCCCCTTCTATCCATGTGGATGTGTCGCATGCAATGGCTTTCCCTGTCGCCTCAGACTTTTCCCTTTGATGCTGTCACAGCCTATCAGAGCAATGTGTTCCAGCGAATGTGACAGGCTGTTAAGTTGGACTTAATACTGAATGATAGCCAGACTCTTTTGAAGAGATTCAAGATTATTCCCCTCAGCCAACGCATCCCTCTTTCTTTCTTGTGGCTTCAGCTTACATTTTTCTGTCGTCACACCCTGAAAAGGAGGGGTTTAGTCATTTGGTAGTCTGCAAAGTACACCGACTTTGCTACAGCGAGAATATCCAGACATTCGCCAACCTTGAACGCAATAAGACATATTATATTTGTAATTCCTGAGCACATTGTGTAATACATCTCTAAAAAGTTAAACTTCTTAAGCAAAGGCAGTTTTTTGTCATCCGTATCCCCCAAGGATAACATCTATCAAATCTATTTATCTTTTGTGTGACACTTATTAGATTTCTCTCCCACAGTCCTGGACCAACAAGGCCTTATAATCAGTCTTAATTCCTCCACTATTCCAAGGACTACAGATTATTACTGTGCCTAAAAAAATGTCCACAGCCTCATATGGGGTGCCCCCAATAGTGGAGAGAACAGGGCAATAGGCCTGGGATGTGGAGGCAGAGGGGACCTATAAACCAGAATAAAAGGGTTTTCCTATGTAGGTCGAGTCTCAGGCACTTTTATGATTTATAATTGCAGATCCCTGACATATAAAGCGGCAATCAGCAGTTGAAACAATAGCATAGCGGTTTCCCCACCACTGTTTCGCTAAAAAGCAGAGAGACGGGACTGGAGAAATGTAACCACTCTCAAATTCATAGACTGAACTCATAGTGTTTGAGGCTATACAGTGTTTGTTTACATTTACTTTGTTTGTAAACAAGCTTATATTTTTGGTTCTGATGGGATATAACAGTTGAACTAAGCTCATAAGGCATTTCTAAAGTATATTCTTCAATAATCAATGTGTACATATAACTTTTTACAAGTTCAAAAATGAATGTATCCACTGCAGAATGCACCTATAAAAGGCATCCACTCCTTGAATGGCGGTGTGTGAGAAACACAATTAAGGGCAGGCTTTGAGTTTTTTTTTACTAATACATGTTTTATAATGATTGCATCAAATTTCATTCTTGTTAATCTGCAGACTCAGTGGGTATCGTCTATTAACTTCCCACAGCCAGAGGCTGGGAGCGTTGCAGTAAGAGAGGTGTCTTTGAAGGGTGGAACTAGTCTTAAAGGTCCAATGCAGCCGTTTTTATCTCAATATCAAATCATTTCTGGGTAACAACGTAATTCCTTACTGAGATTGTTTTCAATTAAAATGGTCAAAAATGGTCAAAAATAGCTTCTTAGCAAAGACCAATTTCTCAAGCAAGAATTTTGCTAGGACTGTCTGGGAGTGGTCTGAGTGGGGAGGAAAACTGAAAACTAGCTGTTAGAGGTTTGGATCTCACTTTCTTATTGGTCTATTAACTTATTTACTGCCTGATGATGTCACCAGGCAGATCAAAACTATTCCACCAAAACAGTCTTAAATTTCAGGTGGTCTTTTCAAACAGCTCTTACACTAATAGGGCATTATCATAATTTCCACATGTATAAAACACAGGAATATCACATTTTGGACCATACTGGGCCTTTAAATATCTTTGCCCTTTCAGAGTGTGATGACTCATCGAGTGGTCTTCTACCTTGTCTAATTCTTCTACCTTGTCCTATACGTATACGCAATGGTTCTTATTATATAGCTAAATAATTATTCTGGCATTTTATCTCAGTGTAATACCCCCTTTTAATGGAGAGGCACGTGGAAAATGTTTCTAAATCAAATACACTTCAATGCTAAGAAAAGTTTATCAGATTATTCACGAAATCCCTGTAACGAATGCTTTTTCATTCTTCTTATCAATATTTATCAATTGTCAATAGACATTAGTCCTTGCATAGTATCACATGCATTACATCATATTTACATGTAACACTAGATAAGTTGGGTTAACCTTTTACTGCCGTGGGCTAAATCAGGGTCACACAGAGTGTTTCTTGGTAGTCTTAAACAAATCTAATATCAATGAAACAACAGTATACACCTCACACACATAGTTATGGGCTTAAAAAAAGAAGACAGCTGTACCCTGTCAGATTTAGAGATGACATGTATTTTGAGTTTACATCCCAATATTACACTTTATATGCATTACAGATGACTGAAATATAACAAAACCGTTTGACATAGAAACACATTCAGCAACAACAACAAAAGAGTGTATTAATTTTGAAATTATAAAAAATATTTTTTAATAACCTTCCACCCATGAGGCCTCTAGAGGGCGCTTTGGTCATTAGACAGCAGGAAAGGGCTACCATATCACTTTTGCCTGAGGCTTTGTAAACCACAGGAATTAGATCCAATTATAAATACTGTACACACTATACTGTATATCTGGCATGGGAATGAACTAATTTCTGTGGTAGATCAAAGTATCAGGGCTTACATTGCATTAGAATCTGGACATCATAGAAAAAAGATAGGTACTGAAAAAGCTAATGATTTTCTCTTCCATTTCATTGGTTCATTACCTCACCTCTACATTACCATACATTAAGATATAGCAGGCCCATATGTTACCTACCCAATAAGCGTGCATAGCGAAATGTAGAATAGTTTGTTTTTTTTGCCTCCGACTCAAACGCTTAGGTCGACTGACTATAGGAATTGAGGGAATCTTACCCACTCTTTGCTTTTGCTAAATATTCCAAAGCCAATGAAACTTCACGGCTGCTTTCCTTCCCATATCTTCTCTCCTTCATAGGCTTGCTAGATCTGATGGAAATGGATAGGCCAGCAAAATGGTTTGTGAGGTCTTCAGAGAGATATAGGAGATATACGTTAGGATGTAACCTTACCTCTATGTGAATGTTCATCAAAAATGGCCTCATCTCTACTGTACTGTGTGAGTGAAGGTCATGCTGTAGAGGCCTGTGGAAACTACCATTACTATATCCATCAGTTCATTAATGGAACACCTGCACTGTTCAGCAAATGTGTGTGTGTGTGTGTGCGTGCGTGCGTGCGTGCGTGCGTGCGTGCGTGCGTGCGTGCGTGCGTGCGTGCGTGCGTGCGTGCGTGTGTGTGTGTGTGTGTGTGTGTGTGTGTGTGTGTGTGTGCGTGCGTGTGTGTGTGAGCATGTGTACGTGCTCCACAAGCAGGGAAGAAATCTGCCCATGCACCCGATTCCACGAATGTATTGATTTTGTGTTAGTTTTCCAATGGGTAAATGATGGTATGAAGAACTGTGAAATAATAACAACAAGAATGAAAGACACCTACTTGCTGCTCAGATAGAACTGACAGAATGTCTCAACTGCCATTTTGTCTTGGTCAATTGTGTAATTGTTGTGTAATGAAGAAGGATGTCAACACAATAACAAATTACAACTTTTCTGTCTGCCGGCCTGTCTGCTTTTGCACTTCTCAAAGTGGGCGGCAAAAAAAGTTTAATAGTTGTGATGAAAAATTATCTGGAAAAGAGTCTAGTTGGTCCTTTTTTTAAGTGATTCAATGATTTTGTTGGAGTATATAGATGCATAATGACGTTGGCAAATGAGTACAATTAATCAGGAGTGCAAATGCGTTTCAAAAGGAAAACATTACATTCCGGCGTTCTAGTGAGACGGCCATGAATCATGACAAAATGACAACATTGTTTACTTTACATTCCATTACTAATTCAGAATCAATTAACCATTATGTAATCGTTTATTCATACATAACTGATCATAGCATGCCTCACCGAGACAAAGTCAATTCGCGATTATGAATGTTTGCTTCAATGAAGACAAATGTGCTTTGCTTTATTGAATGTTAATATATCACGATCACATAACCCACATAATAACGTCCATATTAAAATATCATGGCAATATGCACAGGTTCACATGAGATTTGCTTTTCCCATCATGGTTTCTATATAGGCACATTCTAGGAGGAGAGGAAATCTGAAATCTGTTTTATATTACGTTTAGAATGTTAGGTAAGTGATCAACATCATGGCACTGACACCCATAACTGTGAGAGAGGCATTACCACTGATGAGTTATGGACAACCACTGGGCGTTGATGATCTCAGTGCTGCAGAATATATATTTTTTATAAAAAATGTTAGATAGTTACAAACACAGGATAGTTGCAGTGAATTGTGTTGTTTTACAGGGTCAGCCATAGTAGTACCCCTTGAGCAAATTAGGGTTAAGTGCCTTGCTCAAGGACACATAGACAGATTTTTTACCTCGGGTACTGGCCTAACACTCTAACCATGATATGCTCCATCAAAGTACTGAGGGGTTAAACAGACACTAGAAATACTTTAGTTCCATCTACTGGTAGATCTGGGAGGCACAGATTAAATTCATCAAACTGTTACAAAATTCAGGGGCCATGGATCCTAAAATTTGTATGAAATCTTGATGTATATAATGTTGTTATACTGGATTTTATACTTTGTTATACATACTGTATTTTATTTGGATGGGAGTGATAGTTATGGCAGAGAAAAATCATTGGACTTGCAGTAAACAACATAGATGGTTTGTGTCCTCACTTGTCTGGGAATCTTTATCAAATATGAAAAACTGTGAATAAATTCAATCATGATATTGAGGTCTAGATTTTTCTTACTAAATCCAATCACATTCTTACCCTCTCCTCTTTCACCTACTGAATAGATGATTGTGACAGACATGTGCATGAATGAGCCTCAAGATGGCGAGGGTGGGCCAGAATAGCTCACAAGGAACAGAATAAAAATGCATGTCCTGGTTTAAGGGAGTCTGTTGTCCTCTAGCCACCAAGCTCAACATCTGTTAGGCTATGACAACCACATTATTACGCCTACTACTGGACTTATGTACAGACTGGTTTAATGTTATATATGCCTACCTTATACAGACTGGTTTAATGTTATATATGCCTACTATATACAGACTGGTTTAATGTTATATATGCCTACTATTGTCACGGATTCCCCAGGTACTGCTGATCATTCCATTCACCAGTTCGGGCGGTCTACGTCACCGGCCTTCTGTCGTCACTGAACTGGATCATTACCAACAATCCTGGACTGTCTTGTCTCATTACGCACACCTGGTTCTCATTTCCCCCTGATTAGTATCGTCTTGTGTATTTATTAGAGGTTTACACCTCACTCTTTGTTTGGGTTACAGCCCTGTGTTTGTTTTGGGCTTCGTCCCTGTCATGTTCATGACGTACTCTATTGTTGGTAGAGAAATAACAAACCCTATTCCGTATTCCTGCGCCTGTCTCCTATCATTATACAACGTGACAGAATAATCAACCCATCTAATGGAGACAGCGGGAAAGGCCGAGCTGGCGACCATCGTAGGGACAGTCCAGCATCACGAGGACTGTCTCTCCAGACTCGGCAACGCCATGGACAGCGTACTGGCAACCATCCTGCGTTTTGAGGGGAATGTGCAGTCCCTCCAGCACCGGTTCCGGTTCCAGCTCCCACACCACCACTACCTGCCTCCGTCCCATCTGAGCCAACCCGCAGAATACCCCTGTCCCTCCCGGAGCGTTTTGATGGCACGCCAGCGAGATGCAAGGGATTCCTTCTGCAATGCGACCTGTACCTCACTCGCCACGCCGAGGCTGTATCCGGGCGAGAGGGTTGCCACCGTCATTTCGGCAATGACCGGACGGTCCCTGGACTGGGGTGCCTCGGTTTGGGAAATGGGCAGACCTGAGGTTGAGTCCTACGAGCGCTTCACCCTCCTCTGCCGCTCGGTATTTGATCATCCTGTGGAGGGCCAAGAGGGGGATGAGCGCCTACTCCGAATACGCCAGGGGTCTAGGACCGCCTCGGAGTTCTGGACCATCGAGGTCTCCACCAGATGGAATGAGACGGCTCTGGTCACATGTTCCACAGCGGACTGCGGGAAGAGGTACAGATGGAGTTAGCCTGCGGTGATGACAACCTGTCACTCGACCAGCTCATCAGCATGGCGATCTGGTTGGACAACCTCCTGTGGTCCCGATGAAGACCTGCACGGAATCCAGAGCCCATAGCAACACCTGTTCCGTGGCCAGAGCCGATTTAAACCAGATCACCTTTTTGATTATAGACACCCCCACGCACCCCACTGTTTTTGGTCTCCCCTGGTTGAGTTGCCATACCCCCACGCACCCCACTGTTTTTGGTCTCCCCTGGTTGAGTTGCCATAACCCTGTTATTTCCTGGACTGAGAGGAGACTGCTGGGTAGGTCACAGGAGTGTCAGGGGAGGTGTCTCCCACTACGGTGGAAAGTCCGGGCCACACCCTTCAAGTGGATTTACACAGGGTTTTCTCTAAGACTCAGGCTACATGCCTGCCTCCTCATCGCCCCTGGCACTGGGCCATTGACCTGCTGTCTGATGCAGCCCTCCCGGGAGGACACGTCTACCCCCTCTCCTATGCGGAGACCGAGGCCATGGAGACCTACATCCAGGAGAGCCTCCAGCAGGGTTTTATCCGCCCTTCTACATCACCAGCCTCATCAAGCTTCTTTTTGTTAACTTAAGAAGAAAGATGGGGGACTGCGCCCCTGCATTGATTATTGAACACTGAATAAAGACACTGTTATGTTCAGCTATCCTTTACCTCTCATCCCAACCATCATCAAACAAATACATCTGGCGCAGTACTTCACAAAACTGGACTTGAGGAGCGCCTACAATCTGGTGCGCATTAGTACTGTCGACGAATGGAATACAGCCTGTTCCACAACCACGGGGCATTATGAGTATCTCGTAATGCCCTTTGGGCTGTCTAATGCTCCTTCAGTCTTCCAGGCCTTTATTAACAAAGTGTTTTGGGGCATGCTGGGGCAGGGCGTTGCGGTTTATATAGACTACATTTTGTTCTATTTGGCTGATCGCGCCCAGCATGTCTAGTTGGTCAGGTCTGTGCTGGGAAGACTGTTGGGGCATCATCTATATGTTCAACAAGAAAAATGTTTGTTTTTCCAGTGGTCCGTGTCCTTTTTGGGCTACCACATATCCACGGAGAGAGTGGAGAGAACAACACGTCAGCGCAGTCAGGTCATGACCCATCCCCAACTCCGTGAAAGCTATCCAGCAATTCCTGGGGTTCACCAACCATTTCCGGAGGTTCATCCTTGGCTTCATCATGGTGATTGCGCCTCTTACCTCCCTGCTGAGAGGAGGTCCCCAGCGGCTTCGTTGAACGGCAGAGGTGGAGGGGGCGTTCGAGATGCTGAAGGTACTCTTCACCACTGCTCCTGTGCTGGCACATCCCAACCCCTCACCCTCCTTCATCGTTGAGGTGGATGCCTTCTGAAGTAGGAGTCGGGGAAGTGCTGTCCCTGCGCCTTCTAATCCAAGCAGCTGAGCTCCGCCCAGAAGAACTACGACATAGGGGACCGGGAACTCTTGGTGGTCAAGAAGGCTCTGAAGGCGTAGAGGCACTGGTTGGAGGGGTCCGAACACCCTTTCCTGGTGTGGACGGACCACCGCAACCTGGAGTACATCAGGGCAGCGAAGAGGCTTAAACCCAAGACAGGCCAGGTGGGCTCTATTCTTCACCAGGTTCCAATTCAGCTTTCCTATAGGCCAGGCTCGAGGACCGTGAAGGCGGACGCCCTGTCTCGCCTCTATGACGCAAAGGAGAGGCAGGGAGAGGAGACCCCCATCATCCCTCCGTTCCATATCAGTGGTGCGGGACGTGAACGGCAACATACGGCAGGCCTTGCAAGACGGAACCCGCACCTGCACAGTGCCCGGAGAACCGCACCTACATACCCACGGGTGTGCGGACTGCCTCCGCACCTGGGCGCACACGGCACCAGTGTCGGGTAATCCTGGGATAGGCCGTACTATCGCCTGCCTGACTGATAAGTACTGGTGGCCCACCTTGGCAAGGTACGTCAGGGTTTACGTCTCTTCCTGCTCCATCGGTGCCCAGTCTAAGACACCCAGACACCTCCCTTAAGGAAAGCTCCTTCCGCTGCCGGTTCCACAAGGAACCTGGTACGCACAGAATTCCCTTCGCCACTCCACCGCTAACCTCACTCCTTTCCAGTGCGTGTTGGGGTATCAGCAGGCCCTGGCACCTTGGCATCCGAGCCAGACCGAGGCCCCTGCGGTAGATGAGTGGTTTCGGCGCGCTGAAGAGATCTGGAACGCTACGCACACCCGTCTCCAGTGGGCCATGCGTCGGCACATGGAACAAGCCGACCGCCACCGCAGTGTGGTGTCTGTTTTCTCTCCAGGCGACCGGGTCTGGCTCTACATCCGGAACCTGCCCCTCCGCCTGCCCTGCCGGAAGCTGAGCCCGTGGTTTGTGGGGCCGTTTAAAGTCCTGAGGAAGGTTATTGAGGTAAAATAAGATTTGCAACTCACTGCTGATTACATTATTAACCCGACATTTCGTGCGTCTCTCCTCACGCTGAGGCTGGACCCAGTGACGCCCGGCCTCCTCCTCTGGACATCGAGGGAGGTCCGGCATACTTGGTCAGTGAAGTCCTGGATTCGAGGCGTCGGGTGGGGTGTCTCCAGTACCTCATCGACTGGGAGGGGTACGGCCCAGAGGAGCGGTGCTGGGTTCCTGCGATGGCAATCCTGGACGTTTCGCTGACCAGGGATTTTCAACATCGGCGCACTGACCGACCCGCACCTCGTCCCGGTGTCGTCCCACTGCTGGTACAGTGCGTCGGGTGCTACTTTCACGGATTCCCCGGGTACTGCTGCTCATTCAGTTCACCAGCTCCTGAGGTGTACGTCACCTGCCTTCTAGGCGTCACTGAACTGGATCATTACCACCAACCCTGGACTGTCTTGTCTCATTACACGCACCTGGTTCCCGTTCCCCCTGATTAGTATGTGTATACAGTGGGGCAAAAAAGTATTTAGTCAGCCACCAATTGTGCAAGTTCTCCCACTTAAAAAGATGAGAGAGGCCTGTAATTTTCATCATAGGTACACTTCAACTATGACAGACAAAATGAGAAAAAAAATACAGAAAATCACATTGTAGGATTTTTTATGAATTTATTTGCAAATTATGGTGGAAAATAAGTATTTGGTCAATAACAAAAGTTTATCTCAATACTTTGTTATATACCCTTTGTTGGCAATGACAGAGGTCAAATGTTTTCTGTAAGTCTTCACAAGGTTTTCACACACTGTTGCTGGTATTTTGGCCCATTCCTCCATGCAGATCTCCTCTAGAGCAGTGATGTTTTGGGGCTGTTGATGGGCAACATGGACTTTCAACTCCCTCCAAAGATTTTCTATGGGGTTGAGATCTGGAGACTGGCTAGGCCACTCCAGGACCTTGAAATGCTTCTTACGAAGCCACTCCTTCGTTGCCCGGGCGGTGTGTTTGGGATCATTGTCATGCTGAAAGACCCAGCCACGTTTCATCTTCAATGCCCTTGCTGATGGAAGGAGGTTTTCACTCAAAATCTTACGATACATGGCCCCATTCATTCTTTCCTTTACACGGATCAGTCGTCCTGGTCCTTTTGCAGAAAAACAGCCCCAAAGCATGATGTTTTCACCCCCATGCTTCACAGTAGGTATGGTGTTCTTTGGATGCAACTCAGCATTCTTTGTCCTCCAAACACGACGAGTTGAGTTTTTACCAAAAAGTTATTTTGGTTTCATCTGACCATATGACATTCTCCCAATCTTCTTCTGGATCATCCAAATGCTCTCTAGCAAACCTCAGACGGGCCTGGCCATGTACTGGCTTAAGCAGGGGGACACGTCTGGCACTGCAGGATTTGAGTCCCTGGCGGAGTAGTGTGTTACTGATGGTAGGCTTTGTTACTTTGGTCCCAGCTCTCTGCAGGTCATTCACTAGGTCCCCCTGTGTGGTTCTGGGATTTTTGCTCACCGTTCTTGTGATCATTTTGACCCCACGGGGTGAGCTCTTGCGTGGAGCCCCAGATTGAGGGAGATTATCAGTGGTCTTGTATGTCTTCCATTTCCTAATAATTGCTCCCACAGTTGATTTCTTCAAACCAAGCTGCTTACCTACTGCAGATTCAGTCTTCCCGGCCTGGTGCAGGTCTACAATTTTGTTTCTGGTGTCCTTTGACAGCTCTTTGGTCTTGGCCATAGTGGAGTTTGGAGTGTGACTGTTTGAGGTTGTGGACAGGTGTCTTTTATACTGATAACAAGTTCAAACAGGTGCCATTAACTTCTCTGGGATAGTTGGGACGCTAGCGTCCCAACTGACAAGCACCCCCAACCCCCCCCCCCCCCCCCCTCACTGATTAGCATCGCGTCACAATGAAAAAGGAAAATCTAAATATCATTAAATCACAAGTCCAAGACACCAAATGAAAGATACAGATCTTGTGAATAAAGCCACCATTTCAGATTTTTTAAATGTTTTACAGGGAAGACAAAATATGTAAATCTATTAGCTAACCACGTTAGCAAAAGACACCATTTTTCTTTGTCCACCATTTTTTCTCTCCACCAGTAGCTATCACCAATTCGGCCAAATAAAGATATTGATAGCCACTAACCAAGAAAAAACCTCATCAGATGACAGTCTGATAACATATTTATTGTATAGGATAGGTTTTGTTAGAAAAATGTGCATATTTCAGGTAGAAATCATAGTTTACAATTGCACCCACCATCACAACTCGACTAGAATAAATACAGAGAGCAACGTGTATTACCTAATTACTAATCATAAAACATTTTTTTAAAATATACAGAGCACAGCAATGGAAAGACACAGATCTTGTGAATTCAGACAATATTTCAGATGTTCTAAGTGTTTTACAGCGAAAACACAATAAATCGTTATATTAGCATACCACATATGCAAACGTTACCCGAGCATTGATTCAAGCCAAAGAGAGCGATATCGTTATCATCGCCAAAATATATAATTTTTTTCACTAACCTTCTCAGAATTCTTCCGATGACACTCCTGTAACATCATATTACAACATACATATAGAGTTTGTTCGAAAATGTGCATATTTAGCCACAAAAAAACGTGGTTATACAATGAGAATAGTAGCCAACCTGGGCTGAAAATGTCGGGCGCATTTTGGACAGTGATCTCGCGTAATGAATAACTAATCATAAACTTTACTAAAAAATATAGGGTGGACAGCAATCGAAAGACAAATTAGTTCTTAATGCAATCGCTGAATTACATTTCTAAAATTATCCTTACTGTGCAATACAGGGTTCGCCAAGCGAAGCTACACAAAACAAAATGGCGGCTTATGCGTTTGATATTTTTCAACAGAATAACGATTTATCATCAAAAATAGTTCTTACTTTGAGCTGATCTTCAATCAGAATCTTGGGCAATGTATCCTTTCTCCGGTCTAATCGTCTTTTGGTCGAAAGATGTCCTCTTGTCCTGTCGAAATGGCCACTAACGTTCAACCGGTACTGGAAACGTGCCCAGCGCTTCAAAGTGCATCACAAAGAAATGCCTCAAAATCGCACTAAACGGATATAAATTGCTATAAAACGGTTTAAATTAACTACCTTATGATGTCTTTAACACCTATAACGAATAAAAACATGACCAGCGATATATAAGTGGCTAAACCAAAGCTTGGAAGGAGGCCAGTCCGACGACCACTCTGCGTCGAGCGCACTGTTGAAAAGGACGTTCTTTCCGCTCCAGGGTCTATTTATAGAGCCCGGATTGCGCAATCCACTCCATTCAAAATCTCCCCGCTTACTGACATCTAGAGGAAGGCGTAGGCAGTGTTTGTAGCATCATAGCATTCACAGGGACTTATGAACTGACCTGGGAGCAGGGGCCAAGATTTCTGAAATCTCACTCCCTGGCAGGAAAAGTGCTGTAGAATGAGTTCTGTTTCACTCAGAGACATAATTCCAACGGTTATAGAAACTAGAGAGTGTTTTCCATCCAATAATAACAATAATATGCATATTGTACGAGCAAGAATTGAGTACTAGGCAGTTTAATTTGGAGACCAATTTTCCCTAAGTCGAAACAGCACCCCCTATATCCCAGAGAGGTTAATACAGGTAACGAGTGGAGGACAGAGGAGCCTCTTAAAGAAGAAGTTACAGGTCTGTGAGAGCCAGAGATCTTGCTTGTTTGTAGGTGACCAAATACTTATTTTCCACCATAATTTGCAAATTAATTAATTAAAAATCCTACAATGTGATTTTCTGGATATTTTTTCCTAATTTTGTCTGTCAGAGTTGAAGTGTACCTATGATGAAAATTACAGGCCTCTCTCATCTTTTTAAGTGGGAGAACTTGCACATCGCAGGAACCCCTTGACTAAATACTTTTTTGCCCCACTGTATATGTGCCCTCTGTTCCCCATTGTCCTTGTTGATTATTGTTCCATGTTCTTTGGACTTGTGAGTACCTGTGCAATGTTGTATCGGCTTTTGTGTTACCGTGTTAGTGTGCCCTTGTTATTACGGGTCTCGTCCCGTGTTTTGTTATAATGGGTCTTGTCCCGTGTATTTATTAGAGGTTTACACCTCACTCTTTGTTTGGGTTACAGCCCTGTGTTATATATAAGTGTTTGTTTTAGGCTTCATCCCCGTCATGTTCATGAGGTACGCTATACTGGGTGTAGAAATAAATAAAACTATTTTGTATTCCAGCACCTGTCTCCTATCATTATACAACAAAGACAACTATATACAGGCTGGTTTAATGCTATATATGCCTACTATATACAGGCTGGTTTAATGTTATATATGCCTACTATATACACGCCAACACTGGAATTTCAATCAACCCTACTGCCAGTGAACCAAGTCAGGCAAATGCCTGTGAATCTTAAGTGTGGCACGGACAGCTCCAGTGAACCTGATGAATGGCCCTGTGCTGCGCTGCATTCCACTGCTGTCACAGTTTGCCAGTTGGATGGCTGACCTGATGGACTAATAGGAACAGACAAAGTCTGGATTGTGGCTGTTTGTTACACTACAGCACGGCACGACTGTTGGTTAGAAGTTATAAAATATTCTACTCACATATTCGTCTCTTCAGGGGTACTGAATGGAGGGAAAACACAGAATTGATTACACCATGCACTACTGCCTACTGTCAATGCTGGTGAGCATCACTCAGGTTTATTTTTCAATCAGGTATTAAGAGGATCTTTCTATGTTTTCAAGGAGGAAGATTTTAAAAAAGATAGACACTGTCCTTATGCGAACACCAATAGACAACTTTCTACGATGAGATTGTTTGCTCTGCTGTGCTTCTCTCGTGATCAGCTGCTGTGTTCATATACAGTAGTGCGTCTCTTCAGAAATATTTACAACCCCTCCCTTAGAAGTCTACACAGAGTGGCTTGTTCCCATCTTTTGGCCACTGTGCCTCTAAGTTTGTTCAAAGCTGTGAAAATACATGCCTGTGATATTCACCACCACTCCAGCCTTTACACTTTCTGACCAGCTAGACTACTGTGGTGGAATTATTGTAATCAAAAGGAGAGACTTTTAGATTTCTTCAAAACAATCCAACCTTTATTTTTTAATAATTGCAGTAATGGAGGTGGTCGGTAATCAACCCCTGGAGGTGACCACTGAGAGCCACAGCATTTTATAGCAAAGTACATCCTCCTTCAGTCTACATAACACACAGCAGATGTATGGAATGGGTCACAAGGTTAAGATTTGTATGAAAGATACTTATAATTCACAGCAAACAGTATCTGCTGTAAAAACAGGTTTCATTGTGTAGAGACCAGTGTCTGGCCCCCCAACTCCATACTGGAGCCATCTCCTCCTCGTACCACAGTACAGAAGCATTTACTCATGCTCTGGATATCACAAAGACATCGTAAATCTCCTGTCAGTGTTATCTCCCAGAGGCCCACTTTCAGTTCACACAGACACAATAAAGAGTTACAAGAACCCTCTATTCTGTTGCATTAAACAACCATTGTATGCAATAAAAGTATTATAACATAATTTTATCATTTCCACCATACTACCCCCATGAAAAAGTGCTACTGAATTACTACACAAAACCTATTGGTGTTGTAGTGACTATGTAGAGACTTGTAGGGATTGTGTAGTGAATATGTAGTTTATGCCCTACTCAAGATATACAAGTAGAGTTTTGTAGAGCTCAGCAGGAAAATAGTAGTGTTTCCATTAGTAATCAGGTAGAGATTTTTACTACTTGATGTTGGTAATAAATAAGTACCCAAAACACTACAGCCAGACTACACTGGTTTTTGCATCCACAGAAGAAGACAAAGCAGGAACGGGGTGGCAGGTAGCCTAGTGGTTAGAGCATTGGACTAGTAAGTGAAAGGTTGAATCCCCGAGCTGACAAGGTAAAAATCTGTCGTTTTGCCCCTGAACAAGGCAGTTAACCCACTGTTCCTAGGCTGCCATTGAAAATAAGAGTTTGTTTTTAACTGACTTGCCTAGCTAAATAAAGGTAAAATAAAAAGGAAGTAGTTGGTTGTTGTTAGCTAGCTACTGTTTTTGACAATCCCTAATGTGATCTTCCATCCATCGTCATCCTGTCTTTCATAACCCTTATGCTGGCATCATCTGTAAGTTTAACTTTCCTTTATGTTTTATGAATACTTTCATGTCTTTGTTTAGACGTTTATATAACTCTTTACCAGATCAAGAAGATTGCAAGCCAAAATGGTCTTGTGTTTAGCCTAGCTGTTTGCTAGCCCCATTGAAATGTAGCTATGTAGTCTTTGTTTTGGTATGCTAACTAATACTGTAAGTATGACTGAAGGCCATTGTAGGTAAGATTTAACATTTTATAAACAATGTTTTTCAGCACCTAAAGAATATTCCGCAATTTCCCACAACAGCTGAACTAGAGGTAATAAGCAGTTAAGTGCATTGCCAAGTGCAGCTAAATGTAATCCCCTATGGAGAGGAGTGCATCACTGAGGAACTGCTGATTCATGGCCGTTGCTTTGTAAAAGAAGAGCTTGAATGTTTGCAATGTGCCCAAGTCGATAGGCTTTTCATAACTTTCCCACACAATATTTGTACGTTATAATGTGGTCAAACTGTTGTGTTGGCAACAATCAGAATTCAACAAATAATTCCCTCTCTGTGCTACAGTTTATACAAGACTCCCTCCTCCACCCTCTATTTATTTAACCTAACTTAAAGAGTGACTGAATGCACCGATTCCTCATGTGTTTCTCTGTCGCACATTAAAGATGCATTCCGCCATTTTCTGGTTTATATATTTCTAATAGTTTGCCTAATTTCAGGTTGTGAGACAAAACAAGCAAGCATTTTACTTTAATAAATGAACACCGAACAAAAACAACAAACTACCAAACGAAACATGAAGCTAATAATAGTGCTGACATGCAACTATCCATAGACAAGATCCCACAAAGCACAAAGGGGAAATGGCTGCCTAAATATGATCCCCAATCAGAGACAACAATAAACAGCTGCCTCTGATTGGGAACCATAACAGGCCAACATAGACACACAAACACCTAGATGACCCACCCTAGTCACACTCCGACCCAACCAACATAGAGAATAAAAAGCTCCCCATGGTCAGGACGTGACACAAGTATAGTTTAGAGAATCATTATACCATCTAAACTGTTGTGAAAATATTTTACATAACCAAAAATATTATATTTTCAGCTGTTTGAATCTGGTGTACAAAACCGAAAGTAAATAATGCAAAAACCAAACTTAAGACCGGGAAACATAGAAATAGCGCATATAGAATAAATCTACCGCTTCTTAGACTTGCTTTAAATGAGAATAACAGATCTATATCTTACATTCCTACAGTATGTAGGATTACGGGCAACATCCGCACAGAGATAAAGGCTAGTGCCGCCGCTTTCAAGGAGCGGGACTCTAACCCGGAAGCTTCTAAGAAATCCCGCTATGCCCTCTGATGAACCATCAAACAAGCAAAGCTTCAATACAGGACTAAGATCGAATCGTAATACACCGGCTCTGATGCTCGTCAGATGTGGCAGGGCTTGCAAACCATTACAGACTACAAAAGGAAGCACAGCCAAGAGCTGCCCAGTGACACAAGCCTACCAGATGAGCTAAACTATGAAATATGCATGAGAGCACCAGCTGTTCCGGAAAACTGTGTGATCACACTCTCCGCAGCCGATGTGAGTAAGACCTTTAAACAGGTCAACATTCACAAGGCCGCAGGGCCAGACGGATTACCAGGACGTGTACTGCGAGCATGCGCTGACCAACTGGCAAGTGTCTTCACTGAGTTACTGAAGTTTGTCTCCCATGAGACACCATAGTAATAAAGCCAGTATTGCTTCCTCAAAATAGGCAAAGTGAATCTAAGATAACTAAAATATATCTGTAATACATTTTTTTGTTTTTTGCAGAGGTTTTAGTCATGCAATGTTACATCTAACTAAGGTGTTTGGTGCAGTATTTCTCAAGTAAAAAAAAATTGTCGTCTTATGTAAACAGTTAGATCCGCTGCGCTGATGGGAAGGTCTGTCTCACCGTTTCTGTGTTCTGCGGTAGGATTGGATAGAGCCCCATCACCGCAGCTGTGTATCATGTGTTAGTGGCTAAGTGAGAATTGTTGAAATCAAAACCCAACTCGCCAGTCATGACGAACCGTTTTGGACGAGACTGACTTTATGCACAAAATTATCCTATTTACACCTTTTGACACTAGAATAAGTATTTCTGACAAATATCGATGCTGCATAGGCCGTTTTCAGAGAAGTTATTAATTGCTAGCTAGGACTTTGAAAGTAAGATCTTGACATGATCAGTCCAATCAAAGCTACTGTAGATATAACGTGATTTGACGTCATTTTATCTGTGGCCAATGACCTTGAGCCTTCTTAGCAGGGCACTTGTAATATAACTCTATGGCAGGACCCAAAGGGCTGAAATTTGGGATTTACGTGACATCCTGAATGGGAAAGGATCCTGGACGTCGAAGGACATCCTGGCGGGAAAGGATCGCCTGCCCTGGGAGCAGGTGGAAGCAAAGAGGAAAGCGGAGGCAGCGAGTAAAAGGGCCCAGGAATACACAGGGTCACGGCTGGCACGAAAGACCGGGAGGCCACTCCCCAAACATTTTTTGGGAGGGCACACGAGGAGATTGGCTGAGTCAGGTTGGAGACCTGAGCCAACTCCTCGTGCTTACCGTAGGGAGCGTGGTACTGGTCAGGCACCATGTTATACGGTGGAGCGCACGGTGTCTCCAGTGCGCGTTCCCTGCCCAGTGCACTACATTCCAGCTCCCCACATCGGCCGGGCTAGAGTGGGCATCCAGCCAGGACGGATGGTGCCGGCTCAGCGCATCTGGCCGCCAGTGCGTCTCTACGGCCCAGGATATCCTGCGCCGGCTCTGTGCACTGTGTCTCCGGTGCGTCTGGACAGCCCAGTGCATCCTGTGCCAGTGCCCCGCCTTTGCCGGGCGAAGGTAACCATCCAGCCAGGACGGGTTGTGCAGGCTCTACGCTCGAGATCTCCAGTGCGCCTCCACGGCCCAGTGTATCCGGTGCCTGCTCCAAGAACAAGGCCTCCAGTATGTCTCCCCAGCCTGGTGAGTCCTGTGCCTGCTCCCAGAACCAGGCCTCCTGTATGTCTCTCCAGCCTGGTAAGCCCTGTGGCAGCTCCACACACCAGGCTGTCCATACGTCTCCTCACTCCAGTGATGATCCATGGCACAAAGCCTCCAGTGATGATCCATGGCACGAAGCCTCCAGTGATGATCCATGGCACGAAGCCTCCAGTGATGATCCATGGCACGAAGCCTCCAGTGATGATTCATGGCACGAAGCCTCCAGTGATGGTCTATGGCCCGGAGCCTGCAATGAGGATCCATGGCACGAAGCCTCCAGTATTGATCCGCGGTCCGGAGCCTGCAGCGACGGTTTCCAGTCCGGAGCCTCCAACGACGGTCTCCAGTCCGGAGCCTCCAGCGACGGCCCCCAGTCCCGAGCCTCCAGCGCTGTTCCCCAGTCCGGAGCCGCCAGCGAGGGTCCGCAATCCGGGGCCTGCAGCGAGGGTCCCCAGTCCGGGGCCTGCAGCAAGGGCCCCCAGTCCGGGGCTTGCAACGAGGGCCCCCAGTCCGGGGCCTGCAGCGAGGGACCCCAGTCCGGGGCTTGCAACGAGGGCCCCCAGTCCAGAGGTGCCACCAAAGCGGGGAGAGCCAGAGGTGGAGCGGGTCCTGCGTTCCGCACCAGAGCCGCCTCCGAAGTAGATGCCCACCCGGACCCTCCCCTATAGAGTCAGGTTTTGCGGCCGGAGTACGCACCTTTGGGAGGGGTACTGTCACGCCCTAGAATAAAAGCCATAGAGAGGATTTTATTCTCTATTTTGGTTAGGCCAGGGTATGACTAGGGTGGGCATTGTAGTTTCTTTATTTCTATGTTTTCTGTTTCTATGTTTTGGCCGGGTATGGTTCTCAATCAGAGGCAGCTGTCAATCGTTGTCCCTGATTGAGAATCATACTAAGGCAGCCGGGGTTTTGTGGGTTTTGTGGTTGTTTGTTTCCGTGTTTGTATTTGTGCCACACGGGACTGTTGTCGGTTGTTATTTTGGTTTCATGTTAGTGTTCCGTTTCGAGTTAATAAATTATCATGAGCACTACCCACTCTGCGTGTTGGTCCGATCCATGCTCCTCCTCGTCTGAGGAGGAGAACGACTATGACAGCCGTTACAGTGTTGTTCCAGATCAGTGAGACGTCTATGGTAAACATTGTTATTCTTTTCCACCTTTTCCACACTTTTTTCAACTTTTGGCACTCTCGTTTTCACATCCTTGATTTCACCACATGCAAACTCCAGTCTTTTTCAAGCCTTCGATAACCATGGTGTTCGCGCCAACCATGGTTGGTTACATATATGTTATTAAAATCTTTTCACATTCTGTATATAAAAGGTCAATTTCTGCACCCCCACGGAAATCGAATTAGCATAATAAAAAAATCCCCATAAAAATCTGTCAGTTTAAGCTAGAGATACACTATATATACAAAAGTATGTGAACACCCCTTCAAATGAGTGGATTCAGCTATTTCAGTCACACCCATTGCTGACAGGTGTATAAAATAAAGCACACAGCCATGAAATTTCCATAGACAAAAATGTTGCAGTAAAATGGCCTTACTGAAAAGCTCAGTGACTTTCAACGTGGCACCATCATCGTATGCCACCTTTCCAACAAGCCAGTTTGCCAGATTTCTGCCGTGCTAGAGCTGCCCCAGTCAACTGTAAGTGCTGTTATTGTGAAGTGGAAATGTCTAGGACCAACAACAGCTCTGCTGTGATGTGGTAGGCCACACAAGCTAACAGAATGGGACCACCGAGTGCTGATGCGTGTAGTTCGTAAAAATTGTCTGTCCTCGGTTGCAACTCTCACTACCGAGTTCCGCACTGCCTCCGGAAGCAACTTCAGCACAATAACTGTTCATCGGGAGCTTCAAGAAATGGGTTTCCATGGCCGAGTAGCCTCACTCAAGCCTAAGAGCACCATGCGCAATGCCAAGCATCGGCTGGAGCGCTGTGAAATGAACCACCATTGGACTATGGAGAAGTAAAAACGTGTGCTCTGGAGTGATGAATCATGCTTCACCATCTGGCAGTCCAACGGACGAATCTGGGTTTGGTGGATGCCAGGAGAAAGCTACCTGCCCCAATCCATTGTGCCAAGTAAAAAATTTGGTGGAGGAGGAATAATGGTCCAGGGCTGTTTTTCATGGTTAGTTCCAGTGAAGGGAAATCTTAACACTACAGCATACAATGACATTCTAGACGATTCTGTGCTTCCAACTTTGTGGCACCATTTTGGGGAAGGCCCTTTCCTGTTTCAGCATGGTGAGCAAGGTCCATACAGAAATGTTTTGTGGAGATCGGTGTGGAAGAACTTGACTGGCCTGCACAGAGCCCTGACCTCAACCCGATAGAATCGCCCTACGTGGAGGCTGTTACAGCAGCAAAGGGGGGACCAACTCCATATTAAAGCCCATGATTTTGGAATCAGACGTTCGACGATCAGGTGTCCACATACTTTTGTCATTTATTGCATCTCTCTGGTTATAATGTTCACAGATCGGACAGAATTGGCAGAGGTGGAGGTGTTTCTATATTTACATCTTTCCCTAAGCAGTTTGATTGTCTTGTTCTTAATGTGGGCCTTGGTCATAATAACCAGCTGACACTAGTAGGAGTGTATTGTCCTTCCTCGACTCCCTTGTGTGCTCTTAACGATTCATCTGAATTGCTATCCAAGTATGGTAAACTTGAAATATTAATTATGGCCGATTTTAAAATGTATTGGATGACGTCAGTGTCAGATGCGCTGAAAGATATTTGCGCCGAGCTAAACCCATCTCAGCTGATAACTGAGCCTACACGGCCAAATTCTAAAGTTACATCAAAATCGACTTCATTTTGAGTATACTCCAGATAAATATGTTGCTAGTGGGATTTTGCAGTTGGATTTTAGTGACCATTGCCCAGTTGTCTGTCAGAGATGTAAAAATGCATAAATCTAAGCCTTGTGACATCACTAAGAGGAACTTCAAATACTTTAGTGAATAAGCTTTTTTACATGATCTTTATTTTAGGGACCTTGTATCTCAGCTATTCCTGAACTTGATTTAGCGTTAAGCTTTTTTGTAAATGTCTTCAATTGGAGATAATCATGCCCCCTTCTCAACTTTGAGAGTTAAAGGTAGATCGAATGCCTGATTCACTCCTGAATTATCCAAAGTCATTCATAAGAGAAATGTTGCCTGGGTCAAGGACTGGCAATCTTTTAGCCAACTGAGGAATCAATATGTAAGACTGACCAAAATGTCTAAATCTGATTGTTACCACTCTTTCTGATTGTAATGGGAACCAGGCTAAATTCTGGAAAACTCTAAAGGATTACACTTCCTCCTCTCTGACCCAACAAATTAATTCAGACACTGGCCCCATTACAGACAAAAACACCATAATTGATGCATTTAATCGTCATTTTATTTCAACACACTATCTTTTTGAAAGAACGTCTGACCCTAAGATTGGGCTGAACACTGATTTAGACATTTTGCAGTAAGGCATCAAGGACTCTGAAAATGGTAGTGAAGTCTTGAAAAAGGTGATCTGAAGTTTGTTATTACTGCTTCATGCAGGACATAATGACTGTGAAGTAAAGAAAATATTCCTTGATGCCTTACTTGCTATACATACCAAGAAATCCACAGGAGCTGATCATTTGGAGCCGGGTCTGCTCAAGTTTGCTGCCCCCCTCATTGCTGGCTCAGTAACCCATATCTTATATATAAATAGGTATCATGAAATATTCCAAAGGTATGCAAAACAGCTTATGTGCTGCCACTCCATAAGCGTGGGGATAGTTGTGATCTTGATTATTATCGTCTTAACACCAGTCTTCCGAAAGGAGTTCCCCAGGGCTCAATTTTAGGTCTGATCCTTTTTACACTGTACATAAATGATATAGGGAAGACTGTTCAAATCAAATTGTATTTGTCACATGCGCTGAATACATCAGTTGTAGACCTTACAGTGAAATGCTTACTTACAAGCCCTTTCTTATGGCTGAGATCCCATTAACGGGATCAATATGACAACAGCCAGTGAAAGTGCAGGGCGCCAAATTCAAACAACAGAAATCTCATAATTAAAATTCCTCAAACATATCTAATAGTATCTTATACTATTTTAAAGGTCATCTTGTTGTTAATCCCACCACAGTTTCCGATTTCAAAAAGGCTTTACAGCGAAAGCAACACAAACGATTATGTTAGGTCCCCGCCAAGTCACAGAAAAACACAGCCATTTTTCCAGCCAAAGACAGGAGTCACAAAAAGCAGAAATAGAGATAAAATTCATCACTAACCTTTGATGATCTTCATCAGATGACACTCATAGGATTTCATGTTACACAATACACGTATGTTTTGTTCGGTAAAGTTCATATTTATATCAAAAAATCTCAGTATACATTGGAGCGTTATGTTCAGTAGTTCCAAAAACATCCAGTGATTTTGCAGAGAGCCACATCAATTTCCAGAAATACTCATAATAAACGTTGATCAAAGATACAAGTGTTAGACATGGAATTTTAGATCCACGTCTCCTTAATGCAACCGCTGTGTCAGATTTCAAAAAGCTTTACGGAAAAAGCAAACCATGCAATAATCTGTGTACGGCGCTCAGAGCCCAATCAAGACAAAAAGATATCCACCATATTGTGCAGTCAACAGAAGTCAGAAATAACATTATAAACATTCACTTACCTATGATGATCTTCATCAGAATGCACTCCCAGGAATCCCAATTCCACAAATGTTTGTTTTGTTCGATAATATCCATAATTTATGTCCAAATAGCTACTTTTGTTAGCGCGTTTTGTAAACAAATCCAAAGTCACGAAGCGCGTTCACTAGGAGCAGACGAAATGTCAAAAGGTTCCGTTACAGTCCGTAAAAACATGTCAAACGATGTATAGAATCCATATTTAGGATGTTTAACATAAATCTACAATAATGTTCCAACCGGAGAATTCCTTTGTCTTCAAAAAAGCAAATAGAACAGAGCTCTCTCTCACATGAACGAGCGTCACGAGCTCAAAGCATTCTACCAGACCTCTGACTCATTCCCCTCTCATTCGGCCCCGCTTCACAGTAGAGGCATCAAACAAGTTTATATAGACTGTTGACATCTAGTGGAAGCATTAGGCAGTGCATCATGACCCATATCCCACTGTATATTCAATAGGGAATGAGTTGAAAAACGACCAACCTCAGATTTCCCACTTCCTGGTGGATTTTTTCTCAGGTTTTTGCCTGCCATGTGAGTTCTGTTATACTCACAGACATCATTCAAACCAGTTTTAGAAACTTCAGAGTGTTTTCTATAAATATACTAATAATATGCATATATTAGCAACTGGAATTGAGTAGCAGGCCGTTTACTCTGGGCATCTCTGGGCAACTTATTCATCCAAGCTACTCAATACTGCCCCCAGCCATAAGAAGTTTTAACCAACAATGCAGTTCTAAGAAATTACCAAACAAAAAGTAAGAGATAAGAATAACAAATTATTAAAGAGCAGCAGTAAATAACAATAGCGGGGCAGATACAGGGGGTACCAGTACAGAGTCAATGTGCGGTGGCACCAGTGTCGAAGTAATTGAGGTGATATGTACATGTAGGTAGAGTTATTAAAGTGACTATGCATAGATAACAACAGAGAGTAGCAGCAGCGTTCCGGGGTGGGGGGGGGGGGGCAAGTAGACTGTGTAGCCATTTGATTAGCTGTTCAGGAGTCTTATGGCTTGGGGGTAGAAGCTATTTAGGAACCTCTTGGACCTAGACTTGGCGTTCCGATACCGCTTGCCATGCGGTAGCAGAGAGAACAGTCCATGACTAGAGTGGCTGGAGTCTTTGACAATTTTTAGGGCCTTCCTCTGACACCGCCTGGTATAGAGGCCCTGGATGGCAGGAAGCTTAGCCCCAATGATGTACTGGGCTGTACGCACTACCCTCTGTAGTGCCTTGCGTTCAGAGACCGAGCAGTTGCCATACCAGGCGGTGATGCAACCCGTCAGGATGCTCTCGATGGTGCAGCTGTAAAACCTTTTTTTCGCATCTTAGGACCTATGCTAAATCTTTTCAGTCTCCTGAGGGGGAATAGGTTTTGTTGTGCCCTCTTCACGACTGTCTTGGTGTGCTTGGACCATGTTAGTTTGTTGGTGATGTGGACGCCAAGGAACTTGAAGCTCTCAACCTGCTCCACTACAGCCCTGTCAATGAGAATGGGGACGTGCTTGATCCTCCTTTTCCTGTAGTCCACAATCATCTCCTTTGTGTTGATCACGTTGACTCTGCAAATCTCCATCTGTATGCTGATGACACAATTATTTATTCTGGCGCATCTAATATTGAGAAGGCTTTTCAGGACTTACAGTTGGCTTTTGATGCTATTCAAAGGCATCTTTTTGAATTGAAACGTGTGCTTAATGCAAAACTACATGTATGGTGTTCTCTTCCCTTAAAGTAAACAGATGGAGTCACTTGCAGATTTTAACTATAAAAAGCCAGCAAATTGAATGGGTCACCTCCTATAAGTATCCTGGGATTTGGTTAGAGGAAAAGCTACATTTTAAACAGCACATTGATAATTTGACCAAGAAACTGAAGTTGAAATTGGGTTTTTATTTTAGGAAAAAATCTTGCTTTTCAATGTTAGTCAGAAAGGATCTTGTTCAAAGCACTTTTTTTATCAGTGCTGGATTATGGTGATATTGCCTATATGCAAGACTCATTAAGTACCTTAAACTCTGGAAACAGTGTATCATGGTGCATTAGGATCTATTATAAACGCTAGATCACTCACCCATCACAGTGATTTGTATGTTATGGTGCAATGGACCTCTATCTCCACCAGGAGGCTATAGCACTGGTACACTTTTGTGCACAAAGCATTGATAGGACAACTCCCTTTGTATCTCTGTTCCTTACTGACCAGAATAGTCACTAAATACTGTCTTCATTCACAGTCGCTGCTGTCCTTGTCTGTTCCTAAGGCTAGAACTGAGATGGGTAAACAATACACCTATTCATTCCTTTACATTGTGTGTATAAGGTAGTTGATGTGAACTTGTTAGATTACTCGTTAGATATTACTGCACGGTCGGAACTAGAAGCACAAGAATTTCGCTACACTCACATTAACATCTGCTAACCATGTGTATGTGACCAATCAAATTTGATTAGATTTGATTTGATTGTTTTCCAAAAACCGTTGGATACAGTTGATTTTGCTATTTTATTGAACAAGTTGTCCTCGATTGGCCTGGGGTCTGACACCTGCTCTTGGTTTTATGATTATCTAAATGACACAACTCAGGCCATAGTGATTGATGAGGTTAAGTCCGAATTTCTTGAAAAACATCAAGATGTTCCGCAGGGGTCGATTCCACGACCTGTTCTTTTCACTATTTATATAAATGCTGTTGGTCAATCTGTTAAAAGTTGTACATTTCATCTATATGCAGATGATACTATTATGGACGCAATTGCCCCAACTGCTGACCTGGATGTTACAAGGCTTCTGTCAAATTTTGTACAGTGTCATAACTTTCCCTCCTGGGTGAGGATCAAAGAGAGCCCCCCCCCCCCCCTCCCAGAGAGGGAGGTTGGGAAGTGGGCCGGTCTTATGACTTTAACGACCCAGCATAAACTCTCTCTCTCTGGACTTGCAGTTTTGAACAAAGGAATCTGATGTGTGTAGAGAGAGAATCTGCCACCAAAACTCCAACATCCAAAAGTGGATAATGAAACAATATTCCTAACATAAAGAATGTGGGAAATGGTTGGTGGGGATCCAAACAATAAATCCTGTCAAAAGGTTATTGTTTTGTGATATCATTAAGGACGATATAACCAAATAACTGTAACTCTACAAATGTATATGTCCTGTTATCAGATTAACATCTAAATGTTGTAAAACTTATATGATAAAAAATGAAACTATATGTGTGAAGTTGAAATGGGATTTTAGCCTTCTAGAGGATAATTGCTTTTCATGTAAGCTCTTGCCGAATCAGTGACCACGCCCACGTGAGCACAGACATTGTGGCAACATGATGGAACTGCCCTCCAAGGCGAGTGCTTAAATGGACCTGCTGAAGACTTAACATATCAGACTAGAAAGCTTGGAGCGGTGGCTACACGTTGAAATGGTTTAAAACTACAAGACCAGTATACGTGCAGCGCAAGCTGAATACGTTGAAATAGTTTAAAACTATCAGACCAGAAAACGGTAACTCTCGAGTAAAGAAGTTAAGGACTACATTGGAACATTCAGTCTGCAGCTGTTTAAGTAATTCAGTCTAGTAAACTCGAAAAAGACCACTGCGGGTGTACCTCTGATGTAACCAGTCTAACGAACACTCAGAGACAAAGAAGCCTATTACTACTACTGAGGACATTGTGACTTCTGGTGAACAACCAGAGACTTACACAACCAGAGACTTACATCGAACTACTCGCCATAGACGGATGCGTGTTTTCAACAGAAAGATGACAAAGGCATACAAGTGTAAATATATGTGTATCTTACCCCTCCCTTCCATTGGGTAACAAGTCGTCATGTAGGGTTAGTCCACTAGGGAATTTTCATTGCATTATGTTAGTAATCAATTCAACGTATACCGTGTGTGTGTTTATGCATTTCTGTGTGATTATTTAGTTTGTTAGTAAATAAATAATTAAGCCAATTTGTGTATCGCTGAGTCATCATTTAGACTAGGGTTCGTGCAGATATCTAAGAATTTTGCGACATTTAGAATGATACTGATATGAGGTAATAAATTGCAGCTGACACTACTCTTAAACCCCTGGATAATGTCTTCCATAGCACCCTTTGCTTTATCACAGGTGACAATTTTAAAACTCACCACTGCCTCCTGTATCAAAAGATTGGCTGGACCTCTTTAAAGTCATGTATATCACATCATTACACTCTTTTTGTTTAAAAAACTCTGCTCCATAAGCTTCCAATTTACTGAACTTCACTGTTAAGATTTAAAATTACAAGTTATCAAACCCGTTAACTCTTTAGTAACTACAGATGTAGGTAAATCAGCCTTTAACTTCCTTGCACCGTATGTTTGAAATAATCTCCAAAATACATTACGATTGGAAGCTTTGGTGTCCCAAAGGGCAATTAGACAGTTAACAGAGGATTTTTATAATGAAGGATGTGTTTGTTTTAATTGAATGTGTTTTGCATCTTAATGTGTATTTAATGTGTATAGTGTGTATATTTATGTTAATTCATGTGTTTGTTTTTGTATTGTGCAGGGCTCATTTGCAAAAGAGACTCTAGTCTCAATATGACATTCCCTTTTGAAATGAAGGTAAATTATGTTGATTATGCCTAGAACCGGCCCTAGTTGTATGGGACCAAGTCAATAGGCTTTTCAAAACTTTCCCATGTTATAATGTTGCCACAGTGTTGTGTTGTCAACAATAATAATTCAACAAAAAATTTCTTGTGAAGTACAGTATGGAGAATAGGGTTTTACCATGTTTCCAGTGTTTGGAAGCCTCCCTCCTTTCTCCACCCTCCATCTTCTAACTAACCTGTTTGATAGGATCGGCTGAATAACTACACATTATGTTCTCACAGCACCTTGCTCACAGCGATCCCCTTGAACACACTGTCAGTCTATGACCATGCATTACCATTGATGCAGAATCAAGTGAAATGGAAGCCCAGTTCACATACTCCAGTGTCTCCCCCTGATCTTCCACCATACCGCCTACTGAATTTGTTCTTCTGAATCTTCACTTCAGTGTTCCTCAATAAATGTTGTAATAACTATGTACTTGGAGGTGTGGTTTGTGTCTAGTGAATTGTCTATTGAGGAGTATACTTCCTCAACAACCTCTGTCCAATCACAACCACTATTTTCTGGTCTCTATCCAACGCCGCACCCTGTAGAAATACAGAGTACACACACAAAACCAGGAAATGTACCGACTCAGAAGCGCAAACAATTCTAGAGAAAATACAGTGATTCTCAGTCTGCATCAAAGTGTGTGCACCAAAATGGCAGCAGCCATGGACTCAATCAGTTGTTCAATATGTCTGGATCTACTGAAGGATCCAGTCACTATTCCCTGTGGACACAGTTACTGTATGGGCTGTATTAAAGACTGCTGGGATCAGGATGATCAGAAGGGTGTCCTGATCAGCTGTCCCCAGTGCAGACAGACTTTCACCCAACGGCCTGTTCTAAACAGAAACACTATGTTTGCTGATTTGGTGGAGAATCTGAAGAAGACAGGACCCCCATCTACTCCCCCTGCTCACTATTATGCTGGACCTGGAGATGTGGCGTGTGATGTCTGCACTGAGAGAAAACTCAAAGCTGTCAAGTCCTGTCTGGTGTGTCTGGTCTCTTACTGTGAGTCTCACCTTCAGCCTCACTATGAATCTCCTGCCTTTAAGAAGCACACGCTGGTCAAAGCCTCCACGCAACTAGAGGAGAAGATCTGCTCTCGTCATGACAAACTACTGGAGATGTACTGCCGTACTGATCAGCAGTTTATCTGTCTGCTGTGTGTGGTGGGTGAACATAAAGGTCATGATACAGTCTCCGCTGAATCAGAAAAGACTGAGAGACAGGTAAGGACAATCTGTAATTGCTGCTCTTTCAGAGTATCACTGTGAAAATACCATTCATAACTGAATATTAGTGACTACTGTGACAAATACAATTTGATTTGATTTGATAGCTTGTAAGTCAGCCAACACCCAAGCATCTAGCTGTGCTAATATTCACACTTGTGATGTAATATTTACTGAGACCTGAAGAGTTGCATTGCCTCCTTCAGTTAATGCCCAGGCTTTGGGTTAGCAGTCTAATGCACTTTTCTGGCATGCAGGATACCCGAGATTGAACCCGATCTGTCACATGCGTACAGATGTACACAGGCACACACATTGCTTTTCCTCCATTATGCATAGACTCTGACCTATCATAAAGTTTCATCTGTTTTCACTAAGACAGAATCACTTGTACAAATGAACCATGGAATTACCTGTCACGACTTCTGCCGAAGTCGAAGCCTCTCCTTGTTCGGGCGGTGCTCGGCGGTCGACGTCACCGGTCTTCTATCCATCATTGATCCATTTTTCATTTTCCATTGGTTTTGTCTTGTCTTCCTACACACCTGGTTTCAATCCCACTCATTACCTGTTGTGTATTTAACCCTTTGTTTCCCCTCATGTCTTTGTCAGAGATTGTTTGATGTTCAGTTTCGTGTTGGTTGTATTGGTGCGCGACGGGTCCTCGTACCCGCTTTGTTTTATTGTTATTATAGTTTTGGAGTTATGTTTTGTTTATTGTTATAAAGAACTCCATTACCTTAAGTTTGATTCTCCTGCGCCTGACTTCCCTGCCACCTATACACACGACTCTGACATATGTGTTTAACTGCAGAGCCAGCTGGGGGAGGAACAGCAGAAATTCAAACAGAGAATCCAGAGGAGAGAGAAAGAGATGCAGGGGGTGATACGTGCTGTGAAGTCACTCAAGGTGAGTGTTGACCATTTATCAATGGGGGGAAAAAGTACCCACTTCTCATACTTGAGTAAAAGTAAAGATGCCTTAATTGAAAATGACTTAAGTAAAAGTGAAATTCACCCAGAAAAATATTATTTTAGAAAGTCTAAAAGTATTTGGTTTTAAATATACTTAAGTATCAAAAGTAAAAGTTTAAATATTTTCAAATAACTTATTAGGCAAACCAGATGGCACCGTTTTCACCATCACCAGTTGATTTTTTTTCTCTCTGTTTGTCTTAACAGAACTCTCCAGAAGCAGCAGTGGAGGACAATGAGAGAATCTTTACTGAGCTGATCCGCTCAATTGAGAGAAGGTGTTCTGAGGTGAAGGAACAAATCAGAGCCCAGGAGAAAGTTGAAGTGAGTCGAGCTGAAGGACTCCTGAAGCAACTGGAGCAGATGGCTGAGCTGAGGAGGAGAGAAGCTGAGCTGGAGCAGCTCTCGCACACAGAGGACAACATCACATTCCTCCAGGTAACATCACTGGATTTTTTTTCCACAGCATCAGGTGTTTCTGACAAAAGTGAAATGTCTTTCTTTCTCAACAATAATCTTTTCCCTCTTTTCTGATCCATTACTGTAGAGTTTCCTGTCTCTCTGTGTCTTTCCTGGATCTGAGGCCTTACCCTGCATCACTGTCAACCAGCACATCTCATTTGAGGATGTTAAGAAATCAGTCTCTGGGCTAAAAAGTCAAGTTGAAAAGATCTGCTCTGGGGAAATTGCCAAAATCTCTGTAAACGGTTGGTAACATACACTTTCTGGACAGGTGTCTTTTATACAGGTAACGAGTTCAAACAGGTGCAGTTAATATAGGTAATGAGTGGAGAACAGGAGGGCTTCTTAAAGAAAAACTAACAGGTCGGTGAGAGCTGGAATTCTTACTGGTTGGTAGGTGATCAAATACTTATGTCATGCAATAAAATGCAAATTAATTACTTAAAAATCATAATGTGATTTTCTGGATTTTTGTTTTAGATTCTGTCTCTCTGTTGAAGTGTACCTATGACAAAAATTAGACCTGCTTACAGGCATGCTTTGTAAGTAGGAAAACCTGCAAAATCGGCAGTGTATCCAATACTTGTTCTCCCCACTATACGTCAAAGTGTTTTCTTTCCAATGGTACCAATTATATGCATATCCTGGCTTCAGGGCATAAGCAACAGGCAGATTACTTTGGACATGTCATTCAGGCGGAAATGGAGAAAAAAAGGGGCCTAGCCCTAAGAAGTTTGTACTCATTGCGTACTAAAAATATAGGACCAAATACAACACTTTTGACTACTTGAATACACTATAAGTGAATTTGTCCAAAAAATATATGTATTCAATTGGGGGGACTGGATACAGAAAGTGCTTGAATTTCTAAATGGTAAAACAGATATTAATGAAAATGCCCTCAAATGAAAGGTGACATTATATACTGTGCCCGTATACCAAACATTTGATCTCAAATCCAAAATGCTGGTGTAATGAACATGATGGGAGACAGAGCTGGTTTCAAGCACAGGGCGCAGCAGGTGTTTATTAAGGACCACAGGAGGAGGCAGGTAGCTGTGTCCAATGGCAGACAGAAGGTCATACACAGGAAGTCCAAAAAAGGCAACAGTACAGCCAGGGAAAAGGCTAGTAACGTCATTCGGGAGATAAGGCAATAGGTTGATAAGAAGAAATACGATAGGCTAAAGTACAGGCAGGGAATAGGTAATATGCGTTAGTGAGGCAGGCAAAAACTATCATACACGGGAGGATAAAATTTGTGAAACTCAGCGCCAAATGACCTAAACCTCTTTCAATCACTGACCCCTTTGACTTTCTGCTATGTCTATGTCATGATCAGTATTGCGATATTTGATTTCCTGTGTCTCCATAGTGACAAAAGTCCACATTGTTACACCTTCTGAGCCCCATTATCCTCCGTCATTTGGGAAGACTCAGTCCGGACTGTCAGTTGGAGGACTAGCATCACGTAGGAATGACATCACCTGTCAGGAGACAAGGCCTGAACCCAAGACCAGAGAGGAGTTCTTAGAATGTGAGTAAAGGACATACTGTGCATATGCATGTACACAGACAAACACACCTGGATGCACACATACATTTCACCAGTTTATTCTTTTTCTTTAGATTCCTGTGAGCTCACATTGGATCCCACCACAGCCCATACAAATCTGTGTCTGTCTGAGGGGAACAGAAAGGTGACATGTAGTAACAAGGTCCAGTCCTATCCTGACCATCCAGACAGATTTACCACCGACTACCAGGTGTTGTGTAGAGAGGGTCTGTCTGGAGTCTGCTACTGGGAGGTAGAGTGGAGTGGGTGGGGGGTTATTATAGCTGTCTCATATAAAGGGAGAAGAAGAAGGAGAGGTTTTGATGAGTGGTTTATCATCAGTAATCAGGCCTGGTGTTTGATGTGTAGTGTTTTTGGCTGCTCCTTCTTTCACAATAGTAAACAGACTGACATATCTGTCCCCTGCTCCAGCAGAGTAGGAGTGTACCTGGACCACAGGGCAGGAACTCTGTCTTTCTACAGTGTCTCTGACACAATGACCCTCCTCCACAGAGTCCAGACAACATTCACTCAGCCCCTCTATCCAGGTTTTTTTGTCTCTAGTGGATCTGTAAAGATACTGACACCAATACAGTAATGAACTTTGTTTAGAATACCCCCCCCCAAAAAAATGTACCTTTTATTTAACTAGGCAAGTCAGTTAAGAACAAATTCTTATTTACAATGACAGCCTAGGAACAGTGGGTTTACTGTCTTGTTCAGAGGCAGAATGACAGATTTTTACCTTGTCAGTTTGGGGATTCGATCTCGCAACCTTTTGGTTACTGGCCCAACGCTCTAACCACCAGGCTACCTGCCGCCATATATATAACATCTTCAATAAAGATTTCAAAATACCTGCAGCACATAGTTAGAAACTATTACCAAGTTTAAATAAATGTGTACATGAATGATCCTTACTGTCTAGTCCTTTCTTTAAAAATGATTTCATATAAAACACCCTAGTTCTCCTAAATGTGGACCATAGACTCTGAGACTAGTTACGCAAGACATAGTGGTAAATTGACATTTTGATTCTGGTTTTGTTACTAAACATACATTACAATATATTACTGTTGTATATTTACTAATATAGATTTTTTTCTCACAATTCTGTATTTAAACAAGCAACAATGAATCTGAGCTGTAGAATTAGGGCTCCTAGACACATAGCGGCTGGTAACCTTATGGTTTCGGTTACAGTCTCCTTGCATGGGGCCAATATCTCAAGCCCAGATTGTCAAAAAGTTATACAAATATGCATACAAGCAGAACACCAATAGAGTAATTTTAGGGCTAATCCCTGAACTTAATGGCCCATAGGTGGCGCTATAATAAGCACTTAAATTCAAAAGCTCAGCCCAGGCACATTGTTTGACATATAGCAATGCAAGTCTATACTGTGTTTGTAAAAAGCTAAGAATTTTGTCAAAAGATGAAAGAAAATGTCAATTTTGTAAAAACTAAAGTAAATGTTCCCACCCCACCCGAAACCCAAACTACTCAACTTCTCTGTTATCCATTCAATTGATACTGATTGTGGGGCTTAAGGGCACTGCAAGTTGGGTTTACTCTGAAACATGTTGATATTTTCAAAAACATGGAAACAGGATGCAATTGTGGGGTGGCAGGTAGCCTGGGGGGCAGGAGCATTGGGCCGGGTGGCAGGTAGCCTGGGGGGCAGGAGCATTGGGCCGGGTGGCAGGTAGCCTGGGGGGCAGGAGCATTGGGCCGGGTGGCAGGTAGCCTGGGGGGCAGGAGCATTGGGCCGGGTGGCAGGTAGCCTGGGGGGCAGGAGCATTGGGCCGGGTGGCAGGTAGCCTGGGGGGCAGGAGCATTGGGCCGGGTGGCAGGTAGCCTGGGGGGCAGGAGCCTTGGGCCGGGTGGCAGGTAGCCTGGGGGGCAGGAGCCTTGGGCCGGGTGGCAGGTAGCCTGGGGGGCAGGTAACCTGGGGGGCAGGAGCATTGGGCCGGGTGGCAGGTAGCCTGGGGGGCAGGAGCATTGGGCCGGGTGGCAGGTAGCCTGGGGGGCAGGAGCATTGGGCCGGGTGGCAGGTAGCCTGGGGGGCAGGAGCATTGGGCCGGGTGGCAGGTAGCCTGGGGGGCAGGAGCATTGGGCCGGGTGGCAGGTAGCCTGGGGGGCAGGAGCATTGGGCCGGGTGGCAGGTAGCCTGGGGGGCAGGAGCATTGGGCCGGGTGGCAGGTAGCCTGGGGGGCAGGAGCATTGGGCCGGGTGGCAGGTAGCCTGGGGGGCAGGAGCATTGGGCCGGGTGGCAGGTAGCCTGGGGGGCAGGAGCATTGGGCCAGGAACCGAAAGGTTGCCAGATTGAATCCCAGAGTTGACAAGGTAAAAATCTGTCGTTCTGAAAAAAAAATCCTGTCTGTTGTGAACCTAAACTGTTAGCATATTTTGGGCCGATACCTCATGGGGCAATAATAAGTTATTAGAAATGTAATATATGTAGAACTCCAAGTGATTATGTCATTCAAATTCAAAAGATGTTGTGGTTAAGAGCCTTTGTTGCTGCTTGCAGCTACATTTCAGTTCAGATTTGTGTTGAATGTTTAGTCCACCAGATGGCAAACTATGCATAGTTTACAACAATATTGTAAGGCAGGCAGAGCACTCCACTTACAATGTCTCTGAAGTCCAGATCTAGGATTTAAACCTAATCCCAATCTCATCCCCCATCATTTAAAGGTAATGATATACATTTACATTGGATTATCAGTTAGGGACATGCATACAACATGTAGAGTGCTGCTATAAATTCTGCGCAGTAAGATACAGTAGATAGCTGTAGCTTAATTTAAAGAAGATAAGTGGTTTAAACTGTGATTAGGATTTATAAGTGATTATTTGAAGAAAAAATTATAATGGGAGCTAGTGTTTTTATGAACTTGAAGGTACAACTATTGACACTTGTTGACACTTGTGAAGATAACAGTGTAATGTGGTCTGTGTGTAGTTTGTGTAGAGGAGTCAGGCTCAGAAATGAGTAAATAAACGTAATTTACTCAAAATAGACATACAATAAAGCGAGCCCACATAACGGACCGTATTACATACAAACAATTACTCACAAGCAAACAAGGGGGAACAGAGGTTTAAATAATGAACAAGTAATTGGGGAATTGAAACCAGGTGTGTAAGACAAAGACAAAACAAATGGAAAATGAAAAGTGGATCGGCGATGGCTAGAAGGCTGGTGACGTCGACCGCCGCCCGAACACGGAGAGGGACCGACTTCGGTGGTAGCCGTGACAAATATATATAATGGTAGCTATTTTTTTTTATGAACTTGAAGGTACTACTATTGACACCTGTGAAGATAATAGAGTGTGTTTTCAAAACGATGTTTAGAAGAGACAATTGTCCACTCATCAATGTTATGAAATGGCTCTCCAATGTACAGATGGCTAAAAGACAAAATAAATGGCTACTGATTTGCACCCACTGACACTTTATGAGTTAACTTTATATGACATCCTTCTGTACTTACTAACTGCATGGCTTGGTCTCTTGGTCTCCTATATGAATAAGTCACATTAATTTAATTAATAAAACCAGCATTTCAGAAATGCACTATGGTGAAAAACAGACTAAAATGAAAAATAATAATAATTTTTATTAAAAGGTGCATTCCAAGTTGGGACGATATGATAGTATCTGAAGTGATATAATGAAATCTTGAGTGAAAAGGAAATCTTAAAGGGTTTATAATCCATAATCATATAATTTTAGGGGCAACTTGATTGATAAACATTTCATGATAACTGATCAGAGATTCACATACAGGTGTCAGTACGACAAATCTAACATATCCAAACCTGCTTAGAGTACCATACTTCTACATCACATTATCTTACCTGACTACAGGAAACACAGGGAACAACGCAGGTAGCATAGTGGTTAATAGCATTGAGCCAGTAATCAAAAGGTTGCTTGTTTGAATCCCCAAGCCGACTAGCTGAAAAAACGATTAATGTGCCCTTGAGCAAGGCACTTATCTCCAGTTGCTCCGGATAAGATTGACTGAAATGTAAATATATTGTAAAGCATGACAAGTTAACACAACAATGACTACAAACCATATGGGTGTGTAGTAGCAGCAGCCATGCTTGCCTCAATTCCATAGGGCCCCAAATGTTGTCACTTGTCTCTCTGAACACGTTCAGTGCATTCCTTTCCAGTATGCCAGTTGCCTATTAAAGTAACTGCCAGTGCAGAGAAGGCTTGGGGACATTGTTTCAAGAAGATGAATACATCACTATTGCAATGGCGCACCCCAATGCTTCATGTAATTGCATTCATGTTCTCAAGTGAGACAGGGGTTCTCATTCAGTCGATGTTGGATTATTTTTACATGTTTTATGTAACCTTTATTTAACTAGGCAAGTCAGTTAAGACTTTACATTATTCCAAGATGGCGTAGCAGTCGGACGTGTGTTTGTATTGTCCTGTATTGTCCTGTAGCGTGTAAATAGTAAATAGTAAATAGTCTTCGTATTTTTCGTATACATTTCGTATATATTTTACTTTCACTTTCCATCTAGGAACTGAATATACATTCCTACATTCCGCCTCACCCAATGTGGTACGGACCTGCTATTTTTTTTTATACTTTAGAACCGTAACCCCAAGCTGAAGCTAGCCAGATAACTAGCTACTAGCTAGTAGTCAGTTAGCCACTGCTGCGGTCTTCACCCTCAACTCGGACACAGCCAGCTTCAATACCGGGCCAATACATACCAGTCTGCAAGCGCGATATCAACCGAGAGCATATAGGACTGCTTTTTTCTCTACCACATCACCGGATTCCTGACGCAAGCTCTGGACAATTACACCGTATCATCACAGCTAGCTAGCTGCAACCGAGTGGCTACTACTGGCTAACACCTCTGTCCCGAAGCAAGCACCAGTTAGCCTTGAGCTAGCCTCGAGCTAGGCCCATCTGCCGGCTAGCTGCAAGCGCGATATCAACCCAGAGCATATAGGACTGCTTTCTCTCTACCACATCACCGGATTCCTGACGCAAGCTCTGGACAATTACACCGTATCATCACAGCTAGCTAGCTGCAACCGAGTGGCTACTACTGGCTAACACCACTGTCCCGAAGCAAGCACCAGTTAGCCTTGAGCTAGCCTCGAGCTAGGCCCATCTGCCGGCTAGCTGAAGAGCTAGCGCTAGCGCCACTGCGCCAGACCCCCTCCGTCTGAGCAGACCACCCCCCGGGCTACTAACTTTATACGCCGCGTGCTAGCTTAGTGGAGGCCTCCTCTGCTCCATCTACGGCTGCCCCCTGGACACTATGATCACTTGGCTACATAGCTGATGCATGCTTGACTGTCCATTAATTCACGGTACTCCATTCTGTTTATTTGTGCTTTACCTGTCGGCTCTGTACTTTAACTCAGGATCTGTGTGTAGTTAATCCGACCCTCTCTGCCTAGTCGTCGCCATTTTTACCTGTTGTTGCTGTGTTAGACTAACACCCTGTTATTGCTGCTGTTATCTTACCTGTTGTTTTAGCTAGCTCTCCCAATCAAGACCTGCAATCACTTTATGCCTTATTGTATGTCTCTCTCAAATATCAATATGCCTTGCATACTGTTGTTCAGGCTAGTTTTCATTATCATTGTTTTGGTTTGCAATGGACCCTGTAGTTCCACTCTCCGTACCTCTGATACCCCCTTTGTCCCACCCCCCACACATGCGGTGACCTCACCCATTGAGACCAGCATGTCCAGAGATACAACCTCTCTTATCATCACCCAGTGCCTGGGCTTGCCTCCGCTGTACCCGCGCCCCTCCATACCCCTGTCTGCACATTATGCCCAGAATCTATTCTACCACGCCCATAAATCTGCTCCTTTTATTCTTTGTCCCCAACGCTCTAGGCGACCAGTTTTGATAGCCTTTAGCCGCACCCTCATCCTACTACTCCTCTGTTCCTCGGGTGATGTGGAGGTAAACCCAGGCCCTGCATGTCCCCAGTCACCCTCATTTGTTGACTTCTGCGATCGAAAAAGCCTTGGCCTCATGCATGTCAACATCAGAAGCCTCCTCCCTAAGTTTGCCTTACTCACCGCTTTAGCACACTCTGCCAATCCTGATGTCCTTGCCGTGTCCGAATCCTGGCTTAGGAAGGCCACCAAAAATTCTGAGATTTCCATACCCAACTATAACACTTTCCGTCAAGATAGAACTGCCAAAGGGGGAGGAGTTGCAATCTACTGCAGAGATAGCCTGCAAAGTTCTGTCATACTTTCCAGGTCTATGCCCAAACAGTTCGAACTTCTAATTTTAAAAATTAATCTCTCCAGAAATAAGTCTCTCACTGTTGCCGCCTGCTACCGACCCCCCTCAGCTCCCAGCTGTGCCCTGGACACCATCTGTGAATTGATCGCTCCCCATCTAGCTTCAGAGTTTGTTCTGTTAGGTGACCTAAACTGGGATATGCTTAACACCCCGGCAGTCCTACAATCCAAGCTTGATGCCCTCAATCTCACACAAATCATCAAGGAACCCACCAGGTACAACCTTAAATCCGTAAACATGGGCACCCTAATAGACATTATCCTGACCAACCTGCCCTCCAAATACACCTCTGCTGTCTTCAATCAAGATCTCAGCGATCACTGCCTCATTGCCTGTATCCGCCACGGGTCCGCGGTCAAACGACCACCCCTCATCACTGTCAAACGCTCCCTAAAACACTTCAGCGAGCAGGCCTTTCTAATCGACCTGGCCCGGGTACCCTGGAAGGATATTGACCTCATCCCGTCAGTTGAGGATGCCTGGTCATTCTTTAAATGTTACTTCCTCACCATATTAGACAAGCATGCTCCGTTCAAAAAATGCAGAACCAAAAACAGATATAGCCCTTGGTTCACTCCAGACCTGACTGCCCTCGACCAGCACAAAAACATCCTGTGGCGAACTGCAATAGCATCGAAGAGCCCCCGCGATATGCAACTGTTCAGGGAAGTCAGGAACCAATACACGCAGTCAGTCAGGAAAGCAAAGGCCAGCTTTTTCAAGCAGAAATTCGCATCCTGTAGCTCTAACTCCAAAAAGTTCTGGGATACTGTAAAGTCCATGGAGAACAAGAGCACCTCCTCCCAGCTGCCCACTGCACTGAGGCTAGGTAACACGGTCACCACCGATAAATCCGTGATAATCGAAGACTTCAACAAGCATTTCTCAATGGCTGGCCATGCCTTCCTCCTGGCGACTCCAACCTTGGCCAACAGCCCCGCCCCCCCCGCTGCTACTCGCCCAAGCCTCCCCAGCTTCTCCTTTACCCAAATCCAGATAGCAGATGTTCTGAAAGAGCTGGAAAACCTGGACCCATACAAATCAGCTGGGCTTGACAATCTGGACCCCCTATTCCTGAAACTGTCCGCCGCCATTGTCGCACCCCCTATCACCAGCCTGTTCAACCTCTCCTTCGTATCATCTGAGATCCCCAAGGATTGGAAAGCTGCCGCGGTCATCCCCCTCTTCAAAGGGGGAGACACCCTGGACCCAAACTGTTACAGACCTATATCCATCCTGCCCTGCCTATCTAAGGTCTTCGAAAGCCAAGTCAACAAACAGATCACTGACCATCTCGAATCCCACCGTACCTTCTCCGCTGTGCAATCCGGTTTCCGAGCCGGTCACGGGTGCACCTCAGCCACGCTCAAGGTACTAAACGACATCATAACCGCCATCGATAAAAGACATTACTGTGCAGCCGTCTTCATCGACCTGGCCAAAGCTTTCGACTCTGTCAATCACCATATTCTTATCGGCAGACTCGGTAGCCTCGGTTTTTCTAATGACTGCCTTGCCTGGTTCACCAACTACTTTGCAGACAGAGTTCAGTGTGTCAAATCGGAGGGCATGTTGTCCGGTCCTCTGGCAGTCTCTATGGGGGTACCACAGGGTTCAATTCTCGGGCCGACTCTTTTCTCTGTATACATCAATGATGTTGCTCTTGCTGCGGGCGATTCCCTAATCCACCTCTACGCAGACGACACCATTCTATATACTTCCGGCCCTTCCTTGGACACTGTGCTATCTAACCTCCAAACGAGCTTCAATGCCATACAACACTCCTTCCGTGGCCTCCAACTGCTCTTAAACGCTAGTAAAACCAAATGCATGCTTTTCAACCGTTCGCTGCCTGCACCCGCACGCCCGACTAGCATCACCACCCTGGACGGTTCCGACCTAGAATATGTGGACATCTATAAGTACCTAGGTGTCTGGCTAGACTGCAAACTCTCCTTCCAGACTCATATCAAACATCTCCAATCCAAAATCAAATCAAGAATCGGCTTTCTATTCCGCAACAAAGCCTCCTTCACTCACGCCGCCAAACTTACCCTAGTAAAACTGACTATCCTACCGATCCTCGACTTCGGCGATGTCATCTACAAAATAGCTTCCAACACTCTACTCAGCAAACTGGACGCAGTTTATCACAGTGCCATTCGTTTTGTTACTAAAGCACCTTATACGACCCACCACTGCAACCTGTATGCCCTAGTCGGCTGGCCCTCGCTACATGTTCGTCGTCAGACCCACTGGCTCCAGGTCATCTACAAGGCTATGCTAGGTAAAGTGCCGCCTTATCTCAGTTCACTGGTCACGATGGCTACACCCACCCGCAGCACGCGCTCCAGCAGGTGTATCTCACTGATCATCCCTAAAGCTAAAACCTCATTTGGACGCCTTTCCTTCCAGTTCTCTGCTGCCTGCGACTGGAACGAATTGCAAAAATCTCTGAAGTTGGAGACTTTTATCTCCCTCAACAACTTTAAAAATCTGCTATCCGAGCAGCTAACCGATCACTGCAGCTGTACATAGTCCATCTGTAAACTACCCACCCAATTTACCTACCTCACCCCCCATACTGCTTTTATTTATTTACTTTTCTGCTCTTTTGCACACCAGTATCTCTTCTTGCACATGTTCATCTGATGATTTATCACTCCAGTGTTAATCTGCTAAATTGTAATTATTCGATTTATTGCCTACCTCATGCCTTTTGCACACATTGTATATAGATTCTCTTTTTTCTACCATGTTATTGACTTGTTTATTGTTTACTCCATGTGTAACTCTGTGTTGTCTGTTCACACTGCTATGCTTTATCTTGGCCAGGTCGCAGTTGCAAATGAGAACTTGTTCTCAACTAGCCTACCTGGTTAAATAAAGGTGAAATAAAAAAAAAATAAAAAAAAAAAAAGAACTAATTCTTATTTACAATAACGGCCTACAACGGCCAAACCCGGACAACACTGGGCGTATTGTGCGCCACCCTATGGGACTCCCAATCACGGCCGGTTGTGATACAGCCAGGGTGTCTGTAGTGATGCCTCTAGCACTGAGATGAAGTGCCATAGACCGCTGGGCCGCTCGGGAGCACACAATAGCTTTCTTGTGTCATGTTATTTAGTATTCTGTAACATGACTCTTTCTGTTAGGTTTCTTTTAAGCTTTCTAAGTCACCATCCACACACACACACACACACACATCCATCTCAACAGTGTAGAAAAATTATGAACATGTGTGGTGCAAGACAGAAAAAAATATGTTTGAGGGATTCTCGTTCATGTGAGGAGCTGTAGCCCAAACCAAGAGGTCAGGAGAGGACAGTAGTGAGGGTCTGTCGTTTGAAATGGGTCAGTGAACTGGAGGTACAGTAGGTGATTTTATAGTATCACTTCTCATTTTGTTCTGGAAATATGAGTTCTTTGTAACCATCATATTGATAATTACATCTACCATATGAGAGTAAGGGCAGTACACCGTTACTTTCACATTGTTACCATACATTTTGATGTCTATTTGTTCTATACATTTTGATGTTTGTAATGTCTTATCATAGGCGTATCCTGTAACTACATGGTAATAATGTAGTATGTAGGCCTAATATCCCTAGTTATTCCACTTTATGGGCTAGCTACTCTGTTATAACATATGTAATGTGTTAAATTGTGCAACATAAACAGATGACCATCATATCATCCTATGGCCATATGCCTTCACTTAACATAATACAAGAAAAGCTTGAATGAGAGTGACGTAGCTAGAAGGAAGTACCTCCCTGAGTGGGAGTGAGTGGCTCGCCTGCGAGGGAGTAGATGAGAGAAAGCTGAGGGCTACTGTAACTCACTGCATGAGAGGAGCGTCGTTGAAATCGTCTGCATATAATACACAAGTAACCTGCGCTTTTCTATCCGTATAAATCTTGGACCTTCTGTCTGGTGCTTCTGTTTGAGTTTTTTGTGCATTTCTCTGTGAAATAAGAGTAGGCTATTTCGAGAGTTGCCTTGCAAATAATTTCTCTTCCGTCTTTCTGGGACTTTGTAGTTAATGTCAGAGGATTCAACCCCAGAACGCAATAATGTAACTGAATCAAAGACTACTTTTTTTCGAGACAAATAGGCCTAGCTACACAATGTTGATTGAAGCAACCGATTGAAACAGTCATACGCCCGTGTTCCAAGTGAGGATCAGCTCCAAGCATATCCAAAACGCATTACTGTTCCAATGGATTCCTGAAAAGGGGCGTACCATATGCAAGAACCAGACATTGCGGGCAGATCATTCTACTACAAGGGCACATTCTGTACTGTAAAGTTGACAGGCTGCTGGAACTCGAAATGTATGTTAGAATAGCACCATTTTTTTGACCCGACTAAATATTTGAATGCGCATGTTTTTAAAAGCAAACAGTGTTTCCACATGCTCTTATTGGAATAGGCTATGTCATTTGGAAATACGGTTTGATTACTTTGTATTATTTTCTACCACGGCTGGAACAAGCGTTGCTATGCAGATCATGCACTGTTGCCCAATGTTAGCGATACATTTGATCGTCTGACACCATATCTCATTTTAGGGGATATCTTTTAGGCTGTCTCAACCAACTATTGGAAATGTATTTTGCGTAAACAGCTTTCTGGATATTACAAAACCATGATGGCAAACGAGAATCCTTATAACAGTCGCTTTATTGTCGAAAAATACATCCAACACAAACTGTTGAACATGGGATTTGTATGGAAATTTCAAGCAGAAAACGATTCTTCAAATAATGGCTTTGGGGACCCCTCTACACCCAACTCCCCTGAAGTTTTTGCACGGAGGTCCCAGCCCACCGCCGCAGGCGAGGACTCCGACTCTCCTTACCAAAACAGGAGTCCGCAACCTGACCCACATGTCAGGCTGCACAGAGTCCTGCGCGAGGCGGGTGGCGAGATTGAAAGAATGTATCAGCGGGACTTTGCAGAGATGTCGGGTCAGTTGCATTTTACGCCCAGCACGGCACAGAGAAGGTTTACCGCTGTAATTGATGAGCTCTTCAGCGACGGGGTAAACTGGGGTCGGATTGTGGCTTTCTTTGAGTTTGGAGGGACAATGTGCGTGGAGAGCGTCAACCGGGAGATGACGTCCCAGGTAGACAACATCGCTCGTTGGATGACGGAGTACCTGAACGGACCCCTACAGAACTGGATCCAGGAGAATGGTGGCTGGGTATGTTTGTTAATAAATCATTCCGCATTTGCTCAGCCTCTATCCACCTATTACACCTATAGGCATATATGCATCAGTTGCTAAATGCATCAGTAGTAAGCACATAAACTTACAGTGGATCAATTCCTTCAGGGGAGCATGCACCTGACCCTACCATTACCTCTGTCTCGTCAAAAATCAGACTACTACTATTGTCTAACATTTGGGTTCCAATGTCAGCCAACCCTGTTATCATGATGGGGACAGTATAGGCCTACATGAATTGATAATTGTCTGTTTTTGCTGTCCCTATTCTCCCGGCCAATATTTCAGTCAGTCTAGGGAAACCCTACACCTAGTCTGACTGAAGGTCAAGCACACACTGAATGAGCTTGACTGCATTTTACTCTGTAATTTGTTTGCCAGATGTTTGGAAACGGCTGTGTGCTTTGAGTGGTACTACTACACAGCATGATGTCTTCAAGAGAAAATTGGCATGTTTCCACCATTCCAGTTTGAATGAATGAACAGAGCGTTTCCCTATTTCGCTTCCACATCAAATGGAGAGAAAAAGCCTCCCCTGTTTCAGTCTCTCCTCTTAGTTCTTTACATCCTGTCCGTCTGTTTTACTGCATCGCTCTAGCATTGAATAATTTATGGCTGAAATTAGAACAGGCACACCATGCTTTCATTCACTCCCATCTTGGTGTAGTAGAGTCTATGTCTAGGTTACCATAATCACGAATGCACTCCTCATTTGGTAGTTAATTCACCCTCTTTTTCTTTGATTGATAATTTGCATAATCACCAATGAGCAAATTAACTGCTCAAATAGAGAAGCAATGGTTACAGGGACATGATGACCAAATCAGCTCCATGGGTGCGTCCCCGTGCGCCATCATGCGCATGCTGATTTTGTCTATCCTCACCAGACGCATTCATGACACGCAGATTAAAATACCAAGACCGACTATGAACCAACAATATTAAATAAGGGAGAGGTCAAAACACATATGAAACATCCATGTACATTTAGCTAACATTTAGCTAGCTTGCTGTTGCTAGCTAATTTGTTTTGGGTTGTTATTTTACCTGAAATGCATATGGTCCTTTTTTTTGCTGGATCTTTGTAGAATGTTGACCAATTTTGAGTCACACAAAATGTGTGTTTTCTACTCCGACAATTAATCCACATATAAAAGTGCAAACCTAGTTAGTTTTTATTTAGTTTTCTTTGATTAATATTGTCTTGTACATTCTTCTTCTATGGATTTTATATGGGGGTTGGCAACCAACTTTAAGGTGCATAACCGCCACCAACTGGACTGTAGTGGGGACCTCAGTTCATCTTTCAATCACCCACATGTGTATATGCTGCTAAAAACCAATGAGTAGATGGGAGAGGCGGGACTTGCAGCGCGTCTAAAATATAGCTCTAATTTAGCGTCTGGCTATGCAGTCGCCTGTTGACGCGCGCTTGTTTCAATGAAATGATTGAATAACATGTATGTGTACATTTATTTTGGTCAGCATGTTTACATTTTATTTAGAACTAAGTTTATTTAAATGTCATGATATTGATGAGGCAATATCTTTCATGTCCTCTTTACTTGGCCCATCACTTGACACGTCATCATCATGATTAATGTGGCATGCGTGGTTCCCAAGACACAGGCAGATGTTGCCATTTGTCTGCTAGACAGACAGATACTGTATGCATAGACTGCTGTGGAAAAGGAGAGTGGAGGTGGTAGTTGTCTGGACTGAGCAACAACTGGAGCAGAATAAATAGCAGGGGCTATACACTTCAACCACCATCACCAGGGCTGCTAGGAAAATCACATTTTCAGTATAAAGTTGTGTGTTATTTTGGCGGTTTCTTGGCGTTATTGAAGATGTCTTTAACTGTTTAACTGTGTGTGTGTGTGTGTGTGTGTGTGTGTGTGTGTGTGTGTGTGTGTGTGTGTGTGTGTGTGCTTGTGTTTATATAATATTTTTGCATAGCAGTGATAATTTCTACTTGTTCCATCAGAGGAAAATTAGGAAGCAATCAACACTGATGTACTTTTCATTGGTTTGTATTATTCAGAAGGTTCCAGCACTCCCATCTCGAGCCAATCAATGATTAATTTATTTAATTTTGTCATCAAAATAACCATTTTGCATTTGTATTAAGACTATATTCACAGAGGAAGACAAGTTCCAGTTAAAATAGCATTTACACTCTTTGAATGTAATCCATGAATTACTCTTTCCAGTAGCTATTCATTATCATTAGCATTGTTCCAGCAAGACCAGATTTTATATGTAGTTATATTATAGTTATTACTAATGCCTGTATACAATATACTGTATATTGTAATGCTGAGAGAGCTGATTGTTAAATTTCATTTTCTATATTTGACACCTGTTCAAATATGTTGGGTGAGTCTTGTCTCAGTCTGGTTGGTAAATCAGTACACTGGAGATGAAGGAGATTTGTCCAAATGGGCATCTGGCCACTGGCCGTCTGTTCATAGATTTTGCCTGTGTGGTGTCAATTACATCAGATTCTGCACATAACGTACAGGTACAGCTTGTTGTCATGCGAAGACAGGCTTGCATCTTTCCACTAGTGTATGGATGTGACAGTAAATGAGACAACTGAGTTTTTCTATGCTCTTGCACGGTCACCGTTGAAGCTTTAAAGGTCCAATGCAGTTGTTTTTATCTCAATATCAAATCATTTCTGGGTAACAATTAAGTACCTTACTGTGATGGTTTTCAAAATAAAATGATCAAAAATAAACAAAAATAGCTTCTTAACAAAGAGCAATTTCTCAAGCAATAATTTTGCTTGAACTGTCTGAGTGGGGATGTTGGAATCTGAAAACTAGCTGTTATTGGCAGAGAGGTTTGGAACTCTCTTTCTTATTGGTCTATTAACTTATTTACCGCCTGGTGATATCACCGGGCAGGCCAAAACTCCATTCCACCACAACAGGTTAAATTTTCAGGTGGTCTTTTCAAACAGCTCTTATATAAATAAGGCATAAACATCACAGGAGGTTGGTGGCACTTTAATTGAGGAGGACGGGCTCGTGGTAATGGCTGGAGAAGAATAAGTGGAATGGTATCAAATACATTAAACATGGTTTCTATGTGTTTGATGCCATTCCATTTGCTCCGTTCCAGCCATTATTATGAGCCGTCCTCCCCTCAGCAGCCTCTACTGATTAACATAATTTTCACAATTTCACAGTAGTATCCCAACCTCAGTGTGGTAATATACTTTTTTTTTTTTTTTTAACTTTAGTTTATTAAGTAAATGTTTTCTTAACTCTAATTCTTGAACTGCATTGTTGGTTAAGGGCTTGTAAGTAAAGCATTTCACAGTAAGGTCTACTTCTTCTACACCTGTTGTATTCGGCGCATGTGACATATACAATTTGTTTTGATATATACAAAACCCAGGCAAATTACATTTTTGACTGCACTGGACCTTTAAATCTTGTTATCCAACTGCGAGGACGAGGAACATACTGTCTTGGGGGTGTTCCTTACATCTTGTCTGTTTCACTGTATGTACAGCACAGGAGGTTGGTGGCACCTTAATTAGGGAGGACGGTCTTGTGGTAATGACTGGAGCAGAATTAGTGGAATGGTATCAAATACATCAAACACATGGTTTCCAGGTGTTTGATGTCATTCCATTTGCTCCGTTCTGGCCATCGATGTACAGGTAAGGTAATAGAGAAAGGTTGTTCACTATCACATTTTGAGCTGATCATGGTCTTTCCCACAATTCCTCTGATATGTCCTCCTGGCACAAAGAAATCTTGAAACGATGCGTTACAACCAAAGAATGGCCATGTCAGTCAGATGCACCTTCTAAATTGGTCAGATGGCTTAGCTTATTTGTCAAAAAGAATTGCCCTTTCCCCCTTATGGCTAAGCTGTACTTATTATCCTTTCTTTTGAATCAATGTGATTCATTAATCCTCGGATAAAGCCTGCCGAATAATTGCGCCGTCTGTGGAGAATACATGATTCAGCTGCGCTACCCTGTGCCTTTTCAGTACTACTGTTATTTCAGATCCCCTGCTGGGACAACCCTAGTTTACCAGCCTGTGATCAAGACCCTTTGTCTTGTATTAGCCCAATTACATTTCTGTTTTATTTAGAGTTTCTGAAGAATTGCCTTCATATCTTTTTTTGTATTTAGTCTACAGGTAACTGTTTGTGGTGACTTATTTTGTTGTTTATTCTGCAGGTTGACGTTTAGTCTCATGAGTCTTGGCCTAGAGGCAGAACTGAGCGATTAGATCGGCCAAATGCAAAGTCAGAATTGGCAAGATATAATTTTTTTATGAAAACAAAAATGTGCATTTTGGTCTTAATTTAAGGCTAGGGTTAGGCATTAAGGTTAGCAGTGTGGTTAGGGTTAGGGTGAAAGTTAGGTTTAAAATGTGTCAGCTAGTGACCACTCTGCAGAGTTGCCTCCAGAACAAGGTTCATGATGAAAAACGCTAACCTGCGTTTATTACTCTGAGAAGATTTTGACTTTGAATGCTATTTTTGTTTTTGTTTTGATAGCCCTTTTGTCTGGGGGATTCCAGCCCAAACAAATCAGTGCCGATGACATCCGTAGTAAATAAGGTGGAACAAGGATGGGAATGTTTACAAGCAGGAAAAGGTCACTTGACACCATGGTAACAGGAGCATGCTTTGCCTTGTGGGTGGCTTGCGATCCAGTTTGTTCATTTCTATGACCCCCTTTACAAAGCATTGTCCAGAGTTACATTCTAGTTATAATAACAACATATGTTTTATACTGTAAGTAAGGCCTAGTATGGGTCAAAATTATGAACTTCGATTCCCTATATCTGTTATTGCAGAATAGCCAGAGTATGCTCTGGGGGCCCATTATGGATTGCACTATCTCTTTTTGGCCAACTTCTTCTATGCTGGGAAGATGGTCCATTTCTGCTTTGTGTGTCAGGAAAACTTTGAATCACAATAAGAGCTGCATATAGTTGCCTCATATTAATTGGAAGACTGACATTCTTTAGGTCTTGGATTCAAGCTTTGTTCTTTGTTGACGTGAGGGTGTAGGGAGCCGACGTTGCTCTTTCATGTCTAAATGTAAAAAAGAAAAAAAACGAACAGAAGCCTTCTCAAATTTTAAAGTCACTCACTCTTTCGTACTCTGTAGTTAGGATTGTGTCAAGGTAGGACATGCCTGGCATGAAGATGAGCACTATACCACATCATACTGTAGTTTACCCCAAATGGTCCAATGGTTAAAATCAGCAAACTGGACATTTCAGTATCACCAACCAGATTTTTACTTTTTTAGCAAACAAACTGAAATAACATTGGCAGGAAATTTTGTGTCGTTTGCAATTGCCGGATTGCAGCTTGCCTAACGAGGTTTTCATTGTCTGCTTACTGCTAATCTCTAACTAATTTAATGTGTTTTTGTCATGCTACAAATTATAGTTGTTGGTTATCATAGTCACTGTACATCAATCAATCAATCAATCAAGTTTATTTTATATAGCCCTTCGTACATCAGCTAATATCTCGAAGTGCTGTACAGAGACCCAGCCTAAAACCCCAAACAGCTAGAATGCAGGTGTAGAAGCACGTGTTACATGTTCCTAACTGCCTATAATGTGGAAGAGGGAGGAATTACATGAATTTAGGGCATTGAGCTACTTGTTAATGTACTCCGCTGCTCATCCCTTTTGGCTCAGTTTGAGATGATTGCGGTTAGCCTGTTGCTATTAAAAACATTTGAAATAATGTCCATTCATTTGTCTCGACAGGGCATTTGAGCTCAATCAAATATAATGAGTGATAACAAATGACTGTGTTTGCAGGGCACAAATGTCTCTGCAAATTTAATAGCAAATATATTTTGTATTCTCATTTAATCACTCTGGGTTACATTCTCTGTATCAATAAGATACCAACCTTTCATCAGTTTGCTCTTTAGTTTGTGTGAGTAGGCTAGAGTCATTCAGGTGCTCAACCCATGCAGTGCATACCTGTGGCTCTTGGCATTTGTTTGTCTCAATGAAGGACGCTGATTGGCTATGTTTACTGTCAGGTGGAGCTCAATGAGGCATGTTTGACCTGGTTGGTATTACTGTGGTGGTAGTAGAGGAAGGGGCGTTGAAAGGGAAAGAAAAAGAAAAGTGCTTCAATCAGTGGAACGTCACTCAGGTATTCATTTCCCTGTATATGTGCCTCTTACCAAAAGCTTTCAAGTGACATTGTTTATAAAAGCGAACTCGACACAGAGCGGTATGTGAAAATCCCCAGAGATAAAGACAAGAAAGACCAAGCGGGAGCTTTTCTCTTTCTGATGTTCCCTACGAAAAAATGGCTTCAAACGAACCCACTGCATATTGTGCAGTTGCCGTACCTACCCTCATCCCTCAGGCTATCAGGGCAGAGGAGAGAGAAGAGAAGAGAGGAGAGAACAGAGGGACGGCAGTGGTAAGAACGGGGTGTGGGCCAAAGAGAATATAACCAGGAGAAGTTTGAAAGGAGAAGAGAGCAAAGCTGATTGCAGCGGTATAGGGAGACGAGGAAAGGATGAGAAAGGGAAGTGTAGACGGATGGAGGAGATCCATGGGTCAGCCGTCGCTGTGTGTCCGGCTTACGATGCAGGCTGCAATGTACGGGACCCATTAACCTAGATAATACCAGGATTTTAATGGAATACAAGGAACAGACACCTGTATAATATTTTGGGGAATTGTATCTCTGCATGACATCGTTATGGAGATGAGAAAAAAAAAGATGAAAAGCACAAATCACAAACATCTGACAGAATTAATCACAGAGAAGCTCAGATATTTATTTTAAAGAAAGCATTTCTAAAAGCATTCAGAGTACCTACTTTTCAAGATCACAGAGAGGGAGGAACTGTGGAACTGTGCGCTACAGTAGGTGGTCTCAGTAGAAAGTTAAAACAGTAGGGGAAATACCAGAGTAACCTTGACCACACATCTAGAGATTAACAGAACATTTCACTTTTTAGCTTTGAGTCAGAAAATACCCTAAAAACCTTATTGTTGCCACCAAGTTCTATGTGTTTTTATTAATCGGTCCTTCTGCAGAGCCGCCCTTTTCTGCTAAATGTAAATGTGGTCACATTTTGTTTAAGAAAGTTTTGTGTCTGGGTAAGCCCCTAACACATACAAATACACAATGATCTGCACACACCTCAAATTACTATTGATGTAAAAGGCCAAGCAGATCTGGGTTCAAATACTATTTGAGCATTTGTTACAACCTGCCTGAAGTGCCAGATAGGCGGGGCTTACACATTTGGGACTATTGTATTAGTTCCATTTTGCCAGGCAAGCTGAATCAAATCCAGCTAAAGTATTTGCAATGATTTCAAATAGTATTTGAACCCAGATCCAATGCCAAGTACAATAAAGGTCTGTACACTGTAGTATACAGCAGGTTGGGCCCCTGTCTCAGCTCCAGACTGGCTCAGGGATCCTTTGTTGGCCAAAGCAAACCTTTTGTGAGGACTGTGGATATCTGTAATCTGGTCAGAATTGATTTATATCCCATTTTAAAATAATGGGCTAGTCGTATGGGTGTTACAAGACTTTTGTCCATCTGCTGTGGCTCCACACCAGCTTCCAATTGGTTGGTTTTCTTCCTCTCAGTTGGTTATCTGCCTGGTTGTTTAAGCTGGTAAACTCTTCGGAAAAAGGTTTCCAAAAGGGTTCTTCGGCTGTCCCCATAGGAGAACCCTTTTTGGTTCCAGGTAGAACCCTTTCCACAGAGGATTCTACATGGGACTCAAAAGGGTTCTATCTGGAACCAAAATGGTTCTACCTGGAACCAACATGGGTTCTCCTATGGGGACAGTCGAAGAACCCTTTTTTCCGAAGAGTTTACCAGCTTAAACAACCAGGCAGATAACCAACTGAGAGGAAGAAAACCAACCAATTGGAAGCTGGTGTGGAGCCACAGCAGATGGACAAACGTCTTGTAACACCCGTATGACAAAAGGTGTGCACAGCATGTGTTAGTAGGTTCATACCAAAATAGAAAATGTAGTGAATGGGAAAGAGACTAAAAGTGAGAGATTAAGAGAGAGGATACGTACAACAACATACCTCAGAAGGGTTGTCAACATACTGTACAAAGCTATAATTACAGTTGCTGAGACTGCGTTAGGATTCAGAAAATGTTTACGAAAACTGTAGTTTTTTTCCAAACTCTACACATTTCCAGACTCATTAGATTAATGACAAACCATCATCCACCTCCTGACGAATGCTGGTTGCCATTAGGGACCAAACAAGATGGCCATAGGCTTTGTTCCGGCTTAACCCATGCTATATGGGACATCAACATCAAACCGTTTGCCCATCAACGACTACTGTTTGGAATGTAGCCTGAAGATAAACAGGGGTACATTTTGACCACAAGGGTTAAATAATGTCATCATTTTTAAACCTATTTTTAAATTAAAAATAATCTCTCTTTTGTATACTAGTGGTATGCTAAACTGAAAACGTGGACTCAATAGTAAACTTTGATAAAGGACCACATTTGGCACAGAGGTAGATGTATGTACCCTGAAAAAATATAGATATGGAGCCACCCCAGAATTGGCCATTGGGGGGTGCATGGCAGCCACTATAACTGAAAAATACAAATTGTAAATACATATTTAGCTTCCAGTCAATGTCTTTATACCAAGTCGAGTGTCATATTTTAGATGCAATTGGAACTGAGTTGATATCCCATAGCGTTCCGGAGTTCGAGCTAAAAGTCTGATGGCACAGGTGTCCATATCGCGCATATCGGTGGCCATCTTAGGTCCTACCTGTATGTCAGATCAGCTCAATCAGCAATTTCTCAGCCTCTGAGTATCACAGAAACACAACACTTTGAATGAACAACAGACAAATGTTCATAGCAAGTGGTTATAGATTAAATTGATTAAAAAATATATGTTCAAAACACGAAAGTATAAAAAAAAGTATATTTTGATTGAAATGTGTGAATTCGTTTAAAGAATCTGTTTATTTTAGGGTAATTTAAACAACTTACTTGTGTTACAAAAGGTTAATAATGAATTAATAAAAAATTACCCCCGTTGGCGCTTTTAGGGTTAACTGAAGATGTCAGTTTAATTTCGTAGAGTGTTATGTATTTCGGCAGCACTAAGGTATTCAATGACTGTCTCCATCTTGCACAGAGATAGGGACAAAGCACCCTGTCAAGTAATTTTTTCCCTCCTGTAGCTGTGGAGTCGTCTGTCCCCTGCACAAAGGGAAATCCGATTTTGTCTGACGAAAAAAACCCTGCCAGTACCATGCAATCCACCCCGCTTCCCGTCAAAACACGGTTCATTCAACCACCCACACAAAAGTTGTCAACGCTGACAATTGGCACATAGGAGCATTTAACTGTAAATCCATGTCTCCCGCTCAAAGCGGGACAGACAGACGCAGACGGTACACACACATACATATAAACAAACAAGTACAAAGACTCAACCGACTGGTATTTACACAAAAGGACATACACACATGAAAAGTACACAGACTGGCATAAGAACAGGGATTTAACTGAATACACACACACAGAGTTGAACAGGTCCACACATTGAAAACAGAAATGGGAAAAAGACACACTCAGATGTTCAGATGAATATAAACACTGTGTTTGGTGTGCATTCTGCACAACGGTTCTTACATGTGGGAGGGTGTGTGGGCAGGTTTGTGTGGCTTGCTGTAATGGAATTAGTCTGGGAACAGGGTACGGATTGCCTTGTTCCCTTAGATGTGTTGCTTTTAAACAGTCTCTCTCGCTCTCTCTACTGTTCTGCAATTGCCTCAGTCTCGATTCTGTGATTTGTTTATTTCCTCAATATACAGCCAATATAAAAGTCTCTCTTACTTGTTCATGTAAATACTGGTTATCCACCACATTTGTTTGTTTTTTGTGCTTGTTTTCATTTTGTGCTATAGGCTACAGTATTGTGTGCTTCCTTTGTCTCTCTGTTTCTCTCTGGGCAGAAGCACTCATTTGTTTTATTATCCATTTCAATGCTATCTTGTCTTTGGATCTTTTTAAACACAAGGAGGTGCGCTAGTTGCTGGAAATGGAATGATGCACCTGTACATTGCAATTATGGAAAATATAATTTTCAGGCCAACCCTAATCAGGAAGAAACAAGAAACTCTCCTTCTAAATCTAACTAACTACTGTTTTCATGAACATGTCATTACAGACCAATTTGTCTCAGTGGAGGTCTTGTCAAAAGTGTGGCGGAGCACAAGCACCCATTCCAACTCCTTTATTCCCTTGGCTTATGTTGTCTAAAGGAAACAGATTCTGGGTGCCCTTAAAACAGTGTAGAGGGGCTGAAGCCAAGTGTTCCCCCTCCGGTACCGCCGGGTTGGGTTCTGGCTCTGTCGCTCGCCATCTGGTGTACCGTTTGCACCCGCCACCGCAGGGCCTGTGATCCCAAAAAAAGCATGCACACAAAAAATGACATTTCCTACCAGCGCTCCAACTGGAGCTCAGTACAGTCCTCAAAACATGAATCCCCCTCTTTCATATGTCCACATTAAGCTTCTCCCTCAGGACTAGAGATAGCCAGAAGACCCATTCACAACTGAAATGATTTTGGACAATAATAGGTCTGTTTCCTCATTGTGGTTTTGACGTAATTTTGTGTGCGCTTTACACTGTTGTACCCTCTGTAAAACGCAGAGGGCAATACTCCAAAAAAACAATATTCTACCCAGGAGCCATTGCTCACTGCCCCTGTTGAATGCTAATAAGCCGTTATTAAAAAGATATGGCAAAGTTTAGGCAGCACTGATGTCAGATATGGCAGAATCAAAGCTTAGATAAGTCAACCCGTAATTATGTATTTTAGGTTCCCTCCGATGTGCAATGAATTATTCATCATGCCGGCGAAAGAGGCAGTCTTTTCCTGTTAACATTAAACATACTGTCTTTTGAAAATTGAAGTCGCTCATTAACTAGCAATGATTACAATTCTGCTTCCCCTTGATCAAGTCTCTCTTGACTAGGTAATGCCTCTGGTCAGTCAATAGGGCTGAGATATTACTCAGTGTTTCAATGGTGTTTTATTTTGGGGGGGGGGACGGGGGGATAAAAGAAAGTGGTGCTTTGAGTTTGAGCCATTTAAAGCTCACATTTAGGTTGTGTCCCAAACTCAAAGACATCTCCTCTTAGAAGAAAACATTCTAGTAAAATCTCCAAAAATCAACAGATGCATTTGAAACAGAGTTTTTACTCATCTACCCTCCCCTGACCTGCTCTTCGGCACATGGATGCATCATGATAATTCTATTAGCTGCATGTAATCAGTAATTGATTTAAATGAATGATACTAAGGTTTCCATAAAAGCTGGTGGAAGTACAAGATCACTTGCAGGCTTCGGTCTTGTAAATATTGCATCACTCCTCTCTTGCACTCTGTCTGTCTGTCTGTTTCTCTCCTCCCTTTTTACTTCCCTCAACCCTTTCCTGTAAATTAATAATTCATAGTGATGCTAACATCCAACCCTAAACGGGCCTCCCTCACAACAAGAGGGCCATGTCCTACTCTCTGCCGCACGGTCATGTTCTTGCATGAGGACGCAGCAGGAGCCCTAGGATGTGTCCACTCCTCACAGATACGTGTCATCACAAGACGTCATGTGGAGGGTTGATAGCAAGCATGCTGGGAATTTTTTTTGAGGCACGTGAGTCGGCGGTTGCTGAACAGTGTACACATCACGCTGAACAGTGTACACTTCACGCAGGTCACATTCATGAATGTATTAACATGCAATGTACAGAAGGCCTCGTGCTTTGCTCTTATTGTCTGTCTGTAAATATAGGCTAATGAGGAAGTATCTGGTAATGCTCCGTTGATGTGGTAATGTTATAGGGCTTTATGGGAAATGTTGAATACAATTGATTCCATTGAGTCAAAGTATCTTCCATAGGAATCGGAAGTGAAAATACACTATTTTAAATCCTGGCTTAAAACTTTGTTACTCAACCTCAGCGACCACCAAGCTCTATCACATATGTGAAACTCAAGGCCCGCAGGGTTTTAAGAATTTAATGAGTTGTTTTTTTGGGGGGGTGCGATCTCAATCGACAGTGGCGTTACTAAAATCAAATTCGAAACTGGGTAGAAATGATAATAAACCTACATTTATAGTCTCTTCACTCTGTCCAGCTTGCTGAGCATCGAACATTTCGAAAGCAAATTTTGACATTGAGGAAAAAGTATACATTTTAACTGCAGCCCTACGGACCTCGGTGAAGACCGGCCCACAGGGACATGTGTTGGACACCTCTGGTCTATAAGTAGTGTCCACTCGTAAGACATGCCAACCTCACCCTACCCTCAATCTTCATTGTGTCAGGGGATTATATAGGGATTTCCTGGATCATGCTGAAGCCATGGTCGGTGCCGTCTGCTGGATTAGTGAGAGGCGCGCGCCAGGGTCGTTAGTTGGCCCCGGCTGCATTCACATACCACCATGGGTATTATCCCAACAATTTGGAAACTGTGTCGTAATGGGGTCAAGCCTTGGCCACAAGTAGAATGGAATAGGAAGAGGCTGTATGGGGCGCCACTATGTCTTCCTCCTATAGCCTCCAGGTTACCCCTGCCTTGGGCAACACATTTTCACCATCCATGCCACAGCTGAGGCTTCAGAAAGGCTACAGTAGGCCGTCTAAAAATAGACATGACTAGTTTCTGCAGCTTCAGTTAAAGTGTTTCCCCCGCCCTGTTTGGTATATATTTTTAAGCAATGACATCATCACCAAGAGACAAGTGACTTCATAAAATGCTGGTATGATCAAATAAAAATTGTGATCAAGATTCATTATGGCTACTAAAAAAGACCATTCTCATTCAATGCCTCTGTCAAATACACTACTGTATATATACAAAAGTATGTGGACACCTCTTCAAATTAGTGGATTCAGCAATTTCAGCCAGACACGTTGCTGACAGGTGTATAAAATCGAGCACACGGCCATACAATCTCCATAGACAAACATTGGCAGTAGAATGGCCTTACTGAAGAGCTCAGTGATATTCAACGTGGCACTGTCATAGGATGCCACCTTTCCAACAAGTCAGTTCGTCAAATTTCTGCCCTGCTACTGCTGCCCCGGTCAACTGTACTGTAAGTGCTGTTATTGCAAATCGGAAATGTCTAGGAGCAGCAACAGCTCAGCCACACAAGCTCACAGAACGGGGCCGCCGAGTGCTAAAGCGCGTAGCTCGTAAATATTGTCTGTCCTCGGTTGCAACATTCCCTACCAAGTTCCAAACTGCCTCTGGAAGGAACGTCAGCACAATAACTGTTCGTCGGGAGCTTCATGAAATGGGTTTCCATGGCCGAGCAGCCGTACACAAGCATAAGATCACCATGCGCAATGCCAATGCCTACCTGCCCCAAAGTTTGGTGGATGAGGAATAATGGTCTGGGGCTGTTTTTCATGGTTCCGGCTAGGCACCTTAGTTCCATTGAAGGGAAACCTTATACAATGATATTCTAAACGTTTCTGTGCTTCCAACTTTGTGGCAACAGTTTGGGGAAGGCCCTTTCCTGTTTCAGCATGACAATACCCCAGTGCACAAAGTGAGGTCCATACATACAATTTTTGTTGAGATCGGTGTGGAAGAACTTGACTGGCCTGAACAGAGCCCTGACCTCAACCCCATCAAACAACTTTGGGATGAATTGGAACACCGACTGTGAGCCAGGCCTAAGTACTCGACCTCACTAATTCTCTTGTGGATGAATGAAAGCAAGTCCCTGCAGCAATGTTCCAACATCTAGTGGAAAGCCTTCCCAAAAGACTAGAGGCTGTGACAGCAGCAAAGGGGGGACCAACTCCATATTAATGTCCATGATTTTGGAATGAGATGTTCAACGATGAGGTGTCCACATACTTTTGGTCATGTACTGGAAGAGCGTGAAGCAAAACATTGTCCATAACATATTTATTCAGCAGCGGACATCTTTGAGAGTCGCGGTATTACAGTCGGTATTCAGTCAGACAAGGGCTTTCTTGAGAGAGAGGAGGAAGGAAGGATCTACCTTCTGATTCCTGGGCAGCATCATGATTGATAAGCATCTAATTTCCTTTTAAGTTGGCAAATATTGCAGGTGGTGGTGGTGCTGGCAGCAGTGGTGCTGGTGGTGATGCTGGTGGCAGTGGAGGTGGTGGCAGCAGATTGGAGTCCTCTCAGAGGCTGACTTGGGCTCCCCCCACGGCTTTTGATGAAAGCTGATGGGGTTTGAAGTGCCAGGGAGGGGCGGGGAGGGGGATGGGGAGAAGGGGGTATACCAGAGTGATGAAGGGAGATGAAAGCGAGGGAACTGTCACATTCCAATGTATTGGGATTTAGTCGAGTGAAGACAAACTTTCTCACAAGCTTGCACGCGTAAACACACACACACACACACACACACACACACACAATGATGGAGCATGTATCATTAACATGACACACATCCTCGCATGCACCCAAATACACATATGGGTGCGTATAACAACATACAAGAACATGAACAGTTCAAGTCGGAAGTTTACATACACTTAGGTTGGAGTCATTAAAACTTGTTTTTCAACCACTCCACACATTTCTTGTTAACAAACTATAGTCTTGGCACGTCGGTTAGGACATCTACTTTGTGCATGACACAAGTCATTTTTCCAACAATTGTTTACAGACAGATTATTTCAATTATAATTCACTGTATCTCAAACCCAGTGGGTCAGAAGTTTACATACACTAAGTTGACTGTGCCTTTAAACAGCTTAGAAAATTCCAGAAAATTATGTCATGGCTTTAGAAGCTTCTGATAGGCTAATTGACATCATTTGAGTCAAACGGAGGTGTACCTGTGGATGTATTTCAAGGCCTACCTTTCAACTCAGTGCCTCTTTGCTTGACATCATAGGAAAATCTAAAGAAATCAGCCAAGACCTCAGTTTTTTTTTTTTTGATTTCCACAAGTCTGGTTCATCCTTGGGAGCAATTTCCAAACGCCTGAAGGTACCACATTCATCTGTACAAACAAAAGTACGCAAGTATAAACACCATGGGACCACGCAGCTGTCATACCGCTCAGGACGGAGAAAGGTTAAATAAAAAAACATATATTTCTTGTTTAAATGCCATTCCACTTGAGCGGAAAAGTATACAGTGATTACCAACAGCATGCGTGAGCCAAACTAGAGTGGTTAGGTCGACATATTAAAGTATCAGGAGTATGGAGGGACACGCCTTCAATCTGAAGATTTAATTCATGTGGTGTGTTTCGGGTTCACTTCCTGGGATTTTCCTCGAGCAAGTGCATTCTGGGAAAATGAAGCATAGAGTTGTCTAGACGTGGTTCCATGGTATAATAAAGACCAGGGCAAGGTGGATTTAAAAATGTATCCATGGTGTTTTAAATGGGACCTATAACGTTTTGTCATTAGGTGACATTATAGCATTAACTTCAACGTGTAGGATGGATCGGTGGAGGCAAATGTCTGCGTTTTAACCACAGACTGTGTGGTGGAGACATTTTGTGTGGAACTGTTTCTGTTTGTTTTGGTAGTCTATTAATTTCACTGGCATACACTCTTAGAAAAAAGGGTTCCAAAAGGTTATTCTATAAGGACAGCCGAAGAACCCTTTAAGGTTCTAGATAGAACCTTTTTTTCAAGAGTGAAACACACAGTCATCTCACACATGAAGGCAGTTCAACACCTCTGTGATAGTGATGGAAAAAAACAGTCAATCACAAGTGGCTAGAACTATTGATGCTGTTGACAACGGCACAACACAAGCTGGGCATAATATGCCGACACACACACACAAAACACCAGTGCACACATACACCGAGTGTACAAAACATTAAGGACACCTGCTCTTTCTATGACATAGACTGACCAGGTGAATCCAGGTGAAAGCTATTGATCCCTTATTGATGTGACTTGTTAAATACACTTGAATCAGTGTAGATAAGAAGGTTAAATAAGTATTTTTAAGCCTTGAGACAATTGAGACATGGATTGTGTATGTGTGCCATTCAGAGGTTGAATGGGCAAGACAAAAGATTAAAGTGCTTTTGAACGGGGTATAGTAGTAGATGCCAGGCGCACCGGTTTGTGTCAAGAACTGCAACGCTGCTGGGTTTTTCACACTCAACGGTTTCCCATGTGTATCAAGAATGATCCACCATCCAAAGGACATCCAGCCAACTTGACACAACTGTGGGAAGCATTGGAGTCAACATGGGCCAGCATCCCTGTGGAACGCTTTCGACACCTTGTAGAGTCCATGCCCCGACGATTTGAGGCTGTTCTGAGGGCAAAAGGGGGTGCAACTCAATATTAGGATGATGTTCTTAATGTTTTGTCCACTCAGTGTATGCTGCTTACACTTCCTCTCTCATGCAAACTGACTTGTTTTATTCAAACTCAAACACACACACCCACACATATTCTGTAGAGGAGATTGTACAGGTAGCAGCCTAAATAAAGGAAACCCCAACATAAAGTGTCTTAATAGGGTGTTGGGCACCACGAGCCAGAACAGCTTCAATGCACCTTGACATAGATTCTACAAGTGTCTGGAACTCTACTGGAGGGATGCGACACCATTCTTCCTCGAGAAATTTCCATCATTTCGTGTTTTGCTGATGATGGTAGAAAACACTGTTTCAGGCATCGCACCAGAATCTCCCATGAGTGTTCAATTGGGTTGAGATCTGGTGACTGAGACATGCACGCACGCACGCACACACACCCTTTTGACCCCCTATGCTCCTTTGAGACCTCTCTGTCAAAGTCCCTGAGATCTCTTCTTTTAGCCATGGTAGCCAAAATAATGGGTAACTGGGCATTTTATACATGACCTTAAGCATGATGGGATGTTAATTGCTTAATTAACTCAGGAACCACACCTATGTGGAAGCCACTGCTTTCAATATACTTTGTATTCCTCATTTACTCAAGCGTTTCCTTTATTCTGGCAGTTACCTGTAGCTCCACAGGGGCAAGGGGACAGACATAAGGGGAACACAGTGCCAGGTGGGTGATTTAGCATTCAGGGAGCCCAGAGGGGCGCCCTACAACCTAAGACTGGATACAGACGAGATGCATAGCAACACACTCTCTCCTCTCTGCTTAATACACCATCGTCTGTGTTTTTGTTTGTATTCCTTTCAAGGGTTGTTGTTTTTATCACATTGCTCTGTGATCCCACTCATCAGACCCTGGAGGGCCAATCTGTCATACTACGCTTTGGAATATGTGCTTTTCTGGGGTTGGTTTACAAAGCGCTTTGGGAGCTCCAATAGATAGCTGGTTAGTTGGGGGGTGATGGGTAGTTTGGGGGGGATTATATGGTCCAGAGAGGGGAGGAGTGTGGAGTGTGGGTGTCTAAGTAATGAGCGTTAGTGCCGTGACTTGATGCCCCCAGGGCTGCCACTGAAAAAGACCAGACTGAAAGGCTAACAATGCAATGGGAGCAGTTGGATATTTGACGGCAGGATAGCGGTTGCATTAGCACTATGGCTTCAGTGACAGTGCTATACACACAGAGATGGAGAGCTGACATCAGTTTGGAGACCTTGACCCTCAGACGTTAACGGTATCTGTGGTTCCACCCTGATTCCTTGTATTAAACACACCAGAGTTTATTGTGGCTTTGGCAGGATATCTGCGGGCATCATATTGCTTTTTCAACAATGCACTTGGCTGGACCACATTGTCCATGTCAACCTTTCCTAGCAGATGTACAATGCATTGTGAAGGGGAGGTCATCAGATGCTAACATTAGCACGGTACAATTTGTTTTACCTTTATTTGACGAGGCAAGTCAGTTATTAAGAACAAATTCTTATTTGCAGTGACGGCCTTCCCCGGCCAAACCCGGATGACATTGGGCCAATTGTGCGCCGCCCTATGGGACTCCCAATCACAGCCAGATGTGATGCAGCCTGGATTCAAACCAAATACTGCAGTGACACCTCTTGCACTGAGATGCAGTGTCTTAGACCACTGCACCACTTGGGAGCCCAATGCATTGTGAATGAGAGGTCATCAGATGCTAACCAAATATTAGCACGATACAATGCGACAGAGATGGTTTTGATTGTTTTTTTTCTTTAATTGCCTCCATTTGAAAGAACCAGTTGGCTCTTGCAGTGATTCAAAAACAAGTTTTGAGTCTCAAAACTGTATTTCAAATTGAAACACAGAGAAAGGGCCCAACTATCCTGTTTTGACGCGAATGCAAATATATGCAAAGGTGGAAAATCCCCATTTTATCAGGCATTATCTCTGTTCTGTTTACCATCTTGTTCACCTGACAGAAATTGAAAGTCCCCTTGGTATTCCCCCCTGCAAAAGGAGAACAAACTCATCATAATAGAAACCCTGGGGGTTAAGATGCTCAGTTCTAAGTACCATAAAGCTGGCAATAGGTAATAAAACTGCTATAAAGCTATAAGACATGCGTGATGAATCTTGAATATTATTTTGAATATGAATTACATTTTTTATGACACGACTAATGAAGTGTTACAATATTTTCACATTTCAAAGGGACATTCTCATTGTTGCAAATGGTACATGTCAGTAAATGCTGACATATTATGCACAAAAAAAGACTTTTTATATTATATTGTGTAATTATATTGTGAAATGTATTTTTTATTGGATCTTAATACAACGTGTGTTTTTGAATGCAGCCTTTGAACGGAAATATCTCTTCAACAAGCAAAATTCATTCAAACCAACAGTATACACCAATCCTACACCCAAGATATGACAGTCCCATTTGACTCTCAGGTGAAGTCATGTTTTCACAGCACTCATCACAAGGATGGAAAAAACCTCTCCCTGATATAACACCAGACAGTTTGCCTCATAGGGGAAAATTGTTTGTTCCACACTTTTATCTGGTGATGAGGTCACTGGCTCCAGCATCGCTCTTTGTGTTTTGTAAAAAGCTGCTTTATCAAGGATTACGTTCACACAAACTGGGCCTCACAGCAGAAACATGTAACCGGAGCGTGGGTCGGCCTGAACCGCTGATCCTCATTGTTCTGTTTGGAGAGCGATAACTGGGGAGAAAATAACATAATTCTGTGCTAATTGGCAACTCTGGCTTTCTGTCAACTTTTGTTTGAAGGTCCAGATGGAGGTGGAGCCCATGCTGGCCATATTTTCTCAATGCTTAATACAGTATTGATAGAGAAGATCTTGCCTCTAATGAGGCCAATAAACTCACTAGAAGAGTTAAGGTGAAGACTAATTAAATCCAAAATTGTGATTCACCTTGCATTTCAAGTAGAAGAGAAACTTCTCTGAAGCATTGAAGATCAAGGGATCCTCAAAAGTTATTTCACATACTCAAGAATCCCAAAGTTCTACATTTCGTAGAGTTTGAAGCAATTGTTCAGGTGTCTGAAAAAGCTCAACGTTCGACAGTGACAGCATTTTGGTGGCTGATTTGAGAGTCGCGGTATTCCAGCCGGTATTCAGTCTGTACTGTTGATTGAGTAGTGTTGCTCTTTTGGTTCAATAATGGAAGGCCCCTGTTTTGGGTATCCATTGTTCCGTTGATCAGGGAAGCCTCTTATGTACGTTAGAAGAGATTTGGCGCTGAAGAACTTGAGGAGAGGATGATGTAGTGGGTGAGGATGATCTCAGATTCTTTTCTTCCGCTCACTTTCTTCATCTCTCTATGTGGCTACCCACGCCTATTAGCCTGGGTACCAGTCATTCCACTCCTTGCCACTCCTGTCATGTCATAATGAAACAGAGTACAAGGAGTGTTAGTTAAGCAGACTGGTACCCAGCTACAAGCTTATTGCACAGTTAGCAAAACAAAGACAGATTGTCTCACTCACCCTTACATCAATGCTTTCCTCTCATTCCTTTACATGGCCAGAATGAGCTCAGCTGATACCCAAAAACACGCAGCACGAATAAGAGAGTTAAAGAGAGGTCGTTGAACTTTTCCTTGGTTTCCAGCCCCAGACAAAGAGGGAGGAAGGAGTGGGTGTTGACGGAGTGGTGGAGTCAGTCAGGGGGAGGTGTGCGTGGGTGTCAGGGGAAGTTGGGGGTGGCGGGGGTGGATGAGACCAGTCTGGTTGTGAGCTCTGCTTACATCGTGGTTGGGGGCATAGGTGGCGCGTCCATAAAGCTTCCCTTAAAGTAAATTGAATTGCCAAAATTACATAACCCCATTAGCCTACTACTATCTATACACAAAAAAAATCTGTCAAAATAGGCACCTACACCAGAAAGCATGATTTGGCCACAAAGGATCATGAGCTTCTTAAAACAAAGTAAGCTGTGGATTGTTTTAAATCACATTGCCTAAAGTTGGCAATTTGAGCAGCGCTCGCTGCAAATAGCAAATAGACGATTGTTCAGATGCGACTGTCAGTGAAAAGTAGAGGCCCAGCCAGGCATATTGCAATATTTTAAAATACAACCGCGGGAAAACATAGTTTGGAAAGAAAATGGCTATTGCTATAAGGAGAAGACAATGAAAAGACTCTAATCTGTCTTTTAGTTATCCAAATTCTCAACTTAATTGTAGGTCTATAGCCTTATGGAGAGCAACAATGGAGAGAGCATCGGTAATATCCCCGGTGAGTGCGCATATTCACTCTATCATTGGTGGGTCGGTGCCACTTGAAAGTTTGTTTTTGGACAATCATTTCCTCCTCCAGGTTAGAAGGACATCATATTCTAATTGTGTCTCCACTTCTCGTAGGCCTAATATATGCATCAGACAACGTTGTTTGTATTGATCTGTTTGTCAGTGTCAGCAGAGTAGGCTGCCCTGTCATTTGTCTTATTAAAAAAGATTCTGCTAATGTCTCCAGTCATCCTTTTTCAGGACCCTGTCTTTCATAGATCATTCGTAAAAATCCAAATAAATCCACAGATCTTGATTGTAATGGGTTTAAACACTGTTTCCCATGCTTGTTCAATGAACCATAAACAATTAATGAACATGCACCTGTGGAATGGTCGTTAAGACACTAACAGTTTACAGACGGTAGGCAATTAAGGTCACAGTTATGTAAACTTAGGACACTAGAGGCCTTTCTACTGACTCTGAAAAACACCAAAAGAAAGATGCCCAGGGTCCCTGCTCATCTGCGTGAACGTGCCTTAGGCATACTGCAAGGAGGCATGGGGACTGCAGATGTGGCCAGAACAATAAATTGCAATGTCTACTGTGAGACACCTAAGACAGCGCTACAGGGAGACAGGACGAACAGCTGATCATCATCCTGCAATGGCAGACCACGTGTAACATCTCCTGCACAGGATTGGTACACCCGAACATCACACCTGTGGGACAGGTACAGGATGGCAACAACAACTGCTCGAGTTACACCAGGAACGCACAATCCCTCCATCAGTGCTCAGACTGTCCACAATAGGCTGAGAGAGGCTGGACTGAGGGCTTGTAGGCCTGTTGTAAGGCAGGCCCTCATCACCCATCATCGGCAACATCGTCGCCTATGGGCACAAACCCAGCACGTCTGGGACCTGTTGGACCGGAGGGTGAGGGCTAAGGCCATTCCCCCCAGAAATGTCTGGGAACTTGCAGGTGCCTTGGTGGAAGACTAGGGTAACATCTCACAGCAATAAATGACAAATCTGGGGCAGTCCATGAGGAGGAGATGCACTGCAGTACTTAATGCAGCTGGTGGCCACACCAGATACTGGCTGTTACATTTGATTTTGACAAAAGATTTGTTCAAGGACACATTATTCCATTTCTGTTAGTCACATGTCTGTGTAACTTGTTCAGTTTATGTCTCAGTTGTTGAATCTTGTTATGTTCATACAAATATTTACACATGTTACATTTACTGAAAATAAACGCATAGACTATTCTTTTTTTGCTAAGTTTACAAAGTGTTGTAGAATTGCATGAAATGTGTTTATAAAAGGCCAAATTCTTCCCGTGCAAAGAAAGGAGAAGAAACTAATTCTTTGTAATTATGTTGCAGCCCCCTGACTGTGGCTGAATGTAGTTGATGATCCCTGGCCTTTAGCCTACATTATTAGCTTAAATTAGGACTATCCAATCAACTCATCACATTAGGAATAGTACAGTAGGCTCACATAAGTTGTATCACAACCGGCTGTGATTGGGAGTCCCATAGGGCGTCGCACAATTGGCCCAGCGTCGTCCTGGTTTTCCTGAATTTGTTCTTAACTGACTTGCCTTGTTAAATAAAGATTAAATAAAGGTTACATTTAAAAAAATATATAATAAGTCTGCACATGTGATGATGAAGGTGTGTTTTTATGGTGAAAATGAGCTTCCCCAAACTTGAAACTCACTCGCAGCTGGTTGGGGGAAAACATGAGATGAGTTCCCAGATTGAAGCATTTCCAGCAGCATTCCCTCACAATCCCCCTTTACCAAGCTAATGCTGGAAAAATGTATTCTCTTTCGACTGGCCGTACTAGGGGAATCTTTCCATCTGATCTGGGCCTCCACGTGGTCTGGTCACCGCCCCCACAAAGTCTTTCTCTCGCTTTCATAATTGTTCTTTCTAGTTGTCTCTTTCCATCTCTCGTTCTGTCTTCCGTTCCTCTTCTTCCGTTTGCTCTTCTCTTTATTTTCTCTCTTTCTTTCTCTCTTTCTGTCTTTCTTTTCTCTCTTTTTCTTTCTTTCTTTCTTTTCTTTCTCTTCCTTCCTCTTTTTTTTCTTTATTTTTTCTTTCTTTCTTTCTTTCATTACTATCCTTCATGTATTTTTGTCTATTCGGCAGTTGGAAGTTGCTGTTCACCACAGAAATGTATAAAATCAGATGAATGTGAAACAACATGAAAGAATGTAACCCTGTGCAGGCGTGTGGATTCCCAGGCTTGAGGAAAAGGCTATGGTGGTGAGCGTAGGCAGGAAGTGGACTTCCCTGGTGGTAAAAACAAAAGTAGCTTTTTTGTTTTCAACAACAGTCTGTCTTCGTTTTTATTTTTTTTGTGGTTATTTGTATCCTTGATCCTATGGAATAGAGTAGACTACGCTGGGATTTGCATTTGGGATCATCTTCACTAATTGAAATCCCTGCAAAGTAATGTCGACAGAAGTTGATTATATTATCATAGCTGTTGTTAATTGAAGATGTATGAGGCAAATGTATTAAGGCAAATGTATTTAAATATTGGTCCTTGTTAAAAAAAAAATCCCATACAGTCCAATTCGAGCCTCTGATGTCTCATCTGAAGTTCATTAACCTTGAAAAGCACAACAGCATTCCCCTGCATTGTTTTCATTATCAGTGATGTAGTCCCCTCCCTTTCCCCCTACAACAAATGGGGCAGAAATATGCTCATCCTACATTGCTGGCTATTACATAAATCTCTATATAATGAAAATATGTTGAACCAAGGGTTAAAAACACAGCATTTCGCAATAGTCTGCCCCACGCGCTTGTGTGTGGGTGTGGTTGTGTGTGCGTGTGCGTGTGCGTGTGCGTGTGCGTGTGCGTGTGCGTGTGTGTGTGTGTGTGCGCATGTCTGCGTAGAAACATAACAACCATAGAGGGATGCATTAGTGGGTCACCTGGTATGAAACTGGACGTCCCAGCACTGCAACATGTTCAAACGCCAAGATAACATCAACATCCACGTAAGGACACTTCCATTCTTAGAATGGACTGGTTGAATTCTTGGAATTGCCAGGGGCCTCACGATACGATATTATCATGATAGTTAGGTGCCGATACGACATGTATTGCGATACTCATGACTCTCACAATTCTATATGTATTGCAATTCGATACAGCGATTTTTTTTTTGTTGTGATTTGATGTTCCAAACATATTGCTCACTACATGTCTGCTGCAGAGAGACGAGCGATCCTGCGAAAATTTGTTTTTATCAGTCATGGAAATAAAAGTGCTGAAAACATGTTGGCTCACTATTTAAAAAGAAGGAGAACAAGCTATAGGATGAAAAATACCAGCATTTTGGCGCAGGTAAACCTGACTAGTGCTAGCTAATGCTGCCTACCTTTTTTATTTAATCGTTCATTTAATCGGAGTCAAAGTATCTATATAATATCTTCCAAAATAATATTGCGATATGTAACTGTATCGATGTTTTCCCCTATCACTAGTGGTTATTCAGTCTCTATTTATGTGGCTCGGTGAAGGGGACATTCCCCTTATTTGCACTGGCTGACTCATAGCAACACACTAGGGGATCAGGTTGACATTTCTGGAGCATATGATTTAAAAGGAGGGGGAAAGCGGAAAACATATGTTTTGAAGCGTGTGCTTGTGTTTGTGTTTCGGTATTTTTTCCCCCTAAGAATTATGGTCTATCGGTATGACGCAGTCTTCTCGTCGCTGTGGGTTCACTGTGAACTTTACATGATACCACAATGCTAACTCTGAGTTTCACTCAGTGGGGTTTGCCATTATAGTGAATATGAAACTGGTTTATTCGAGCCAAATTACTTGAATGAGAAAATACCCCCTTTGAAGCCAAGGTGTAAAAAGTGATGATAATGTATCTTAGCTGAGCTAGCGCAACACCCATCACTCTGTTGGTCAACATCTGGGCGGATCCAGAATGATTTGTTCACCTGCTGCTCACGCTGTGAAAATATGTATTTTGGAGTGCATCAGTCTACCCACTTCAAAGTCAGGCCCGTAGTTCTCCTGAAACACATAATTGTTACCGCTCCTAATGGCTATGGGAGTTTCACAAACAACTCAACCACAGTGTATTAAACTGCTTGGCCCCTCCATTTGTGGCTTTTTAATTAGCTAAAATCTCAATGTGAGCAAATCAAACATCAAAAGGTTGTGGAGATAATGTGTAATATATCATGAAGACTTGGATGCAAGGGCGAAGACTGCTTAGAAATCATTAGATGTTTTACAGTAGCAAGAAGGGTATCCGACTCTGCCGGGTTAGGTAGATATTACATACAGTAAGTGCCATGGTTAGGGAAGTGTCATGGTTAGTTTTTTTATATTATTGCAGACTAACATGAGGGAAAAGTCACGTAATTTCAGATTGATTTGTACTGTACTGAATTAACACTTTTTATTGCAGTGGGCTAAATCAGAGTCACACAGAGTGCTTCTTGGTAGTCTAAAACAAATCTACTTTGAAACAAAGTATACACCTTGTAATATTCATATGTGTAAACATACTGAATTATAATTGGATGCATTTTACCACTGTATCATACTGTGCTATGATTGGTTAAGACCACCCAGATGGTTAGGTCATGGTCAGTTGATCATGGTTGGAGATACGTGAACATGCAAGTTATAGCTAGCTAATAAAGAGCTACGTTAAGAAATATCCTGTAGTACTGCATTTTATTATGTTGTACAAAGCGTGCAAAACAAGACATGGTGTCAGAGTAAAAGGTCTTAAAAGATGGCTTTTTCTGAAGTTCCTTCACCTCGAATGGACTGGGAGTCTACAAACTTACCCGATGCATGGCGTAAGTACAAACAGCATGTGGAGCTAATGTTCACGGGTCCTCTGAGGGAAAGAGGAGAAGAGGAAAAGTGCAGCTACCTTCTGCTCATCTGGATCGGTGAAAAAGAGAGAGATATTTACAACACATGGACACTTACCGAAGCAGAATCAAAGGTACTGAAAACATACTATAATCGTTTTGAAGCATATGTTGTGCCGAAGACCAATCCGATTTTCGCTAGGTACAAATTCCATGAGAAAGTACAGGGAGCTCGCGAGTCTTTTGAACAGTTTGTGACAGAGCTGCGTCTGCTTGTGAAAGACTGTGATTATGCAAACAAGGATGAGATGGTCAGGGACCGTATTGTATTTGGAATACACTCACCGCGAGTGAGAGAGGAACTTTTGAATGTTGGGTCTGAGGTAACGCTGGACAAAGCTATCGACATAGCCAGATCTCACGAGCTAGCACATGCTCAGATGAAAACCATTTTGCGCGGGAGCACGAGCGCATCACGTGAACAAGCAGTGCACGCAGTCAGGCAGACATCAAAGCACTCCTCCGGTGCACAGAGAGCGCGTTTTAGAACGGAGAGAGACGTAACTCCAAAACACAGCGACACAGACTCAAAACATGTGGATATTGTGGATACAAAGTGCATGGCGAACAAGGATATTTCCCAGCTAAAGGCAAACAGTGTACTAAATGTGGAAAATGGAATCACTTTGCAAAAGTGTGCAGAGCTTACCGTGGAAAAACAGTACACACAGTGAGTGAAGATAAAATGTCAAGAGTCAAACGCAGATGAACTGTTTATTAATTCAGTGACACAGAAAAGTCAAATATCAGAGACAGAGCAAGCCTTTGCTGACATTGAGATAGGAACACAAGGGACAAATCTAAAGTTCAAACTAGACACTGGTGCACAAGTAAACATTATTCCTTTGAATAAGTACTGCAGCTTGACATCTGAGTGCGAGCTACAGCCCACCACGCGCAGACTGACTGGTTATGGTGGTGAACAGCTCCCAGTAAAAGGCACATACACTTGCAAATGCAAATACAAGGAAAGTGACATGATGTTGGACTTTTACGTTGTTGACACTAGAGCACCTGCAGTGCTAGGTCTTAAAGCATGTTTAGACATGGACCTCTTCAGGCTAGTTTTATCAGTGACAGCACCAGTAGAGACAGAAAATGTACTGGAGGAGTTTGCTGATGTTTTTACAGGAATAGGATTATTCCCAGGAGAATATACCATTCACCTTGACCCAGGTGCAACCCCTGTGGTCTACCCACCGAGAAAGATTCCCCTTGCTCTCCGTGCCCGTCTGAAGAAAGAGTTGGAGAGCATGGAGCAATCTGACATTGTCACCAAGGCTACAGAACCGACTGACTGGGTAAACGCGTTAGTGGTGGTGGAGAAACCACGCACAGGCAAGCTCCGAGTATGCCTCGACCCAAGAGACTTGAACAAGGCTATCAAACGCCCCCATTAAACTTTACCGACGCTAGATGGCATCACACACAAGCTAGCGGGAGCACACTACTTCAGTGTCATGGACGCTAGGTCAGGCTACTGGGTTATCAAGCTCACAGAAGATCTAAGCTCACAACATTCAACACACCGTTTGGACGCTACAGGTTTCGTCGCCTGCCTTTTGGGATTATCTCAGACCAAGACGAGTTTCAGCGAAAGGTCGACGAAGTGTACGAAGGCCTCGACGGAGTTGTGGCAATTGTGGACGACATCCTTGTCTATGGTCGAACCAAAGAGGAGCACGACCGAAACCTCCGTGCGATGCTGCAAAGGTCCCGCGAGAGAGGAGTCCGGCTCAACCCCGAGAAGAGCACAGTCGGCGCTACAGAGGTCAGCTACTTCGGACATCTTCTCACAGTGACTGGAATCAAGCCAGATCCATAGAAGAACTCAGCCATAAAATAAATGGAGCCACCAAAGAACCGTGCAGAGCTGGAAACCGTGCGTGGCATGGTCAACTACTTAGCCAAGTTCGCACCCAGCCTCCAATGCTAATGCACCTCTGCGTCAACTGCTAAAGCAGTCCAGTGAGTTTCTCTGGGACAAGCAACACGACATTGCTTTCCAGAATGTGAAAGACTTGATCACGAGAGAACCAGGACCAATCCTTGCCTACTACAACCCTGACAAAGAGCTCAGACTCCAAGTGGACGCGGCGAAGTATGGACTAGGTGCAGTGCTACTGCAAGAAGGAAAGCCCATCGGCTACGCTTCCAAATCTCTCACAAGCTGTGAAATCAACTACGCTCAAATTGAAAAGGAGCTCTACGCCATTCTGTTCGGATGTAAACGTTTCCATCAGTACGTATATGGACGACAAGTCTTGGTGGAATGACCGTCCAGTCAAAGACATCCCTGTCGCAGACACGCTCCCCTGGGAAGTTTCTTACCTATAAGGACAGCAGCCTCAGTGAAGGCATGGACATGCAAGTGCACACTGTGTACAGCAACTTACCAGTTAGTGACACAAAACTGAAGGAGATCCAAGCAGAAACAGAAAAGGACTCACAGCTCACACAGCTGAGGAAAGTCATACAGGATGGATGGCCTGCGGAGAGAAGAAAATGCCCTCAGAGCGTCTCAGAATTCTGGAACCATCGTGATGAACTATCACAGATCAACGGAATAATTTTCAAAGGAGAGAAAATCATTATTCCTACCAGTCTCAGAGAAGAGATTTTGACAAAGATCCATGCTGGACACATGTGCATGGAAAAGTGCAAAAAGAGAGCACGGGACATTTTGTTTTGGCCTGGAATGTGCAAACAAATAGAGGACATTAAATGCGCCATATGTCTTAAACGACGCCACTCAAACACCAAAGAGCCAATGTTACCTCACTGTATCCCAGACCATTCCTGGCAGGTCGTGGCAACCGATCTGTTCACCTGGAACAACGAGGACTACATCGTAACAGTGGACTACTACAGCAGATACTTCGAACTCGACAAGCTTCACAGCACCACATCTGCAGCTGTGATACACAAGCTGAAAGCAGCCTTTGCCAGGCATGGCATTGTAGAGACTTTAATATCTGACAATGGGCCCTGTTACAAATCAAATGAGTTTGAATCCTTCACAAAAGCAAGGGAGTTTACACATGTCACCACAAGCCCACATTACCCTCAAAGTAATGGCCTTGCTGAAAAATCTGTGCAGATTGCTAAATCACTTATGGACAAAGCAAAAGCAGACAAGAGAGACCCCTACCTCAGTCTCCTTGAATATCGCAACACTCCAGTTGACAACTTCAAATCACCAGCCCAGTTGTTGATGAGCCGCCGACTTCGCTCAATCCTTCCAGCACCAACCAGCAGCTACAACTTGAGGTCGTCAGCTACAAGGAAATGCATGAAAAACGTGCACAGAGACAACAACAACAAAAGAGATACTACGACAGGTCAGCTAGACCACTGCCACCACTGTTCGAAGGGAGAGTCAGTTAGAATCAAGGAGCATGGCCTCTGGAAGGCAGAAGTCGTCATCCAGCCAGCTGACACTGAACTTTCATATCACGTCCGCACCGCAGAAGGAGCGGTGTACCGCCGCAATCGTCGTCACCTACTAAACACAAAAGAACAACACACTGATGAGATGAACTGTTCCCCTGAAAGAGAGCGGGATGGACTACACACACACACAGCACAACATACACCATACTTACCTGCAACACCACAAGAGCTGTTGACTGACACAGAAGCATGCTCAGCATCATATCGCACAAGGTCAGGAAGAGAGGTCAAGCCCAGAGCTGCCCTAGACCTGTGAAATGTCAAAGGGTGTAGGCGGATCACTGCCCTAAAAGAGTTCCAGACTGTAAACTTGTTATTGAAAGTTCACTTGAAATGCTTTGGTATTGTATTTGTTTGAAATGTTAAGATGTAATTTCGACTGTGAAAGCTGAGTTGCTGAGAATTCCTTGTTCGAAAAGTAACAGTATGTTGGATCATTGTTCAGAGTCTATGTTGATTCAGTTGGTGTAGTATGCAATATAAATGGTTACTTACCTTGAGTTCAAATTGCAGAGCATGTTTTTAAAATAAACATTTTCTTTTGTTTCAAAAGAAGGGGGATGTAATATTCATATGTGTAAACATACTGAATTGTAATTGGATGCATTTTACCACTGTATCATACTGTGCTATGATTGGTTAAGACCACCCAGATGGTTAGGTCATGGTCAGTTGATCATGGTTGGAGATACGTGAACATGCAAGTTATAGCTAGCTAATAAAGAGCTACGTTAAGAAATATCCTGTAGTACTGCATTTTACAAAGCGTGAAAAACAAGACACACCTCACACATGGTTATGGGCTTAACAAAAAGAAGACACCTGTACCATGTCAGATTAGGAGTTTAAATGTATTAAAGTTTGAGTTTGCATCCCAATATTACGCTTTATATACATCACAGATGACATGTAAAAAAAACCATCAGTTTTTCAGCAGTTTTTTAAAATAATATTTATTTATAATGAAATTATAAAAAAATATGAATAACCTTCCACCCATGAGGCCACTAGAGGGAGATTTGGTCATTTGACTGCTGGAAATGTCTCCTTACTATTCAACACTTTGGTCGACCAGCGACTGAAACCTGATTACATGTATTGTGATGGAACGGCCATCTTGAACTGAACGATTAAACACATGTATTATGAAGCTACATAGGCCTACAACAGATCTTATGGATATTGTTTTGAAATTATTTTATTTCTGTGCATGGATGTGTCACATTTCAATAAATAGCCATTTAGCTAAGTAGTAGTTGACTTAGCGACCAGAAATAAAATTTTACTTCGTTAACTCAACCTTGGGATCACTTTGCAGACCAAACGGAACAACTCTAAAACTGTATAGAACAAATTGAGTTAACAGGAAGTCGAAAACTTTTGCTTTCTTTTCTCATTCTTTTTTTCTCTCTCTCTTGGTTTGTGGTTCAGCCCAGTTTTATCTTAATTAGAACTCTGTGTGTATTTGGTAATACCCAGAAAACCCTTTCCAGGTAATCGCTGAGCTTCCATTTCCGGCTTCGAGCTTCAATCAGCTGAGCTGTGGTGTGAACAAACGCCTCTTCAAAAGGTCAAGCCACAGGATTGCTGATACAATGATTCCCAAGTTTCTACCAGCTTAGTTCTGTTGAAATCACGTGCTTGTATGCCTTTGCTATTGAGCACATAAACAAAGGTTGAGTGAATTCTGCAAGATTAAAGTGTTAATGTAGGGGTCGTGTAAGTGTGTATCATATGTTGTGTTTGAATAAATGAAATGTGTTTGTCAGTATGAGTTTGAAAATGAACATGTTTTGACTGCTTGATTTAAGTAGCGCAGGCCATTCACAAAAAAATGTAAACGCCATTTTAAGAAGCAGTATCTCAATGCCATTTCATTTCAGGAAATGATTACTGGACAACTGACACCAGGGGAATAGAAAAAAGCTGAATGGCGGATGGATATGAATCAACAAGAATGTCAAAGGCCGTAGCATATCGGCTGCCTAAATACTTGTATGTATGTAAATGTGTGTGTGTGTGTGTTTGCGTGCGTGCGTGCGTGCGTGCGAGCGAGTGCATGAGAGAGAAGGAACCAGTTGATTCACGACTTTATACTCCCCCAACCTCAAACACCTCTATCAGAGAATTTCTTGAGAAATGATTACGACACTAGCTGTCTAAGTATGTCTACATCTGCTTGGCTTGTAGGGCAACAAAGCCACAGCCTTTAGGGTACATGGTATGAAATGCATCTCTCTGCTACACTATAAAAAGACATAGCAGAAAGAAAATAGTGCACAGAGCTTGCACTGCATTCCAAATTTATACCAAGCGATATATTCAGTCCATAGGGCCTGGTATTTGCCCTAACTCTAAGAATACCGGTTGTGGTGAATCTCTTCCATTCTCAGAACTGGGGTGAGGCTTGCTACAGAATAGAGGAGGATGACTTTTGTGAAGATAAAATATCCAAACCAAAGGGAGTTGACGTGTTAATGGCGTGGTGTCAAAAAAGAAATAAAATAAACAAACCTCCCAGGCTCACAGAAATGGCAGCCTCTGTACATTTCAGCTTTATTTTTACAAAGTGCTCACTGTTCTATTAATTAAATGTGACTTATTTTATAGATTTAACCTTAGCGATAAATACAATTTTGAGTATTGTGCAGGCATTGGCAGTTTTGGTTCAAATCAAATTTAGGTCATGTACAACTATTCCGAATGATAGTAACATGAATTACTATGTCATGTAGATATGGCCACCTCGCTTACAGTGTACTACCACTATCATGGCAATGCTTGTGACAAGGCTCTGTTGATTATTTCATGGTTTTCAGGTGAACAGACTTTTTTATCTGGAGAGAAAAAGGACACAAGTGTCAGGAGCAGTATTGCTCCGCCCACCTTTCTTTAATATGATAGAGTAATCCCCTGAGATCTGCAGGGCGACTGCACAAAGAGACTGGAATGCCCCAGTATGTTTTTTTAAAATTATTAATCTGATGTGCACGAATTCCATGTTTGGTGTTTAGATATTCCAGAAAGGACCTTTTAAGACCTATAATAACATGCAATTATGATCTAAAGATATGACTAGACCACATTTTTCCATATCCTTTCATCCAAGGTCTATACATTTGTTTGTTGGTTACCATAGTTACCTGGACTCAGAAAAAGGGGGAAGTGCCATAAAACTAAACAGTGCAATTACGGTACTTACAACTACAATGTGGGCCCCAACATTGAGTCGGCAGCCTTGGTAAAGCATGGAATGCTACCAAAACAGCAATGTTTTATTTTGTACCATTTACCTAGATTAAAGTGCACTCCGCTGAATATGCACGAGTGCTGAAATCATTCATGAGACCATGAAGGAGACTATGGATTCTTATGTATTTACATTCAGGTTCCCTCTCTCTCTCTCTATATATATATATATATATATATATATATATATATATATATATATATATATATATATATATATATATATATATATAAACAGTATATATGTATTATATATATATATCTGTGTCTCTCTTTCTTAAATAAATGAAAATCTCTCTCTCTCTCTGTCTATTTGTCTCTCTCTCTATCCCGATATGTAGCTGTATAGATTTTCCCCCCATCACTAATGTGTATATATATAAAGTACATTTTTCATTGAACTGCAGTCATTATAACAGTTCTCAGTGAGAGCATTCTTGAATGCTCCCTGAAGGGCCTCATTCCAGCCGCTCTCAGCGGCGAGGGTGCGAAACTCGATCACCATCTAAGCGACACTATGGGAGCCTTGACGGAGAGACAGGAGTCGCTTGGCGGCATCCTTATCACAGACAGGGTGGTCAAAGACTCTCCTCATCTCCTCCATGAAGCTGGAGTAGGAGGAGCAGACAGGGGACTGTTTCTCCCACACAGCCATGGCCCAAGAAAGCGCTGCTCCACAGAGGCTGCCAATCAGGAAGGAAATCTTGGCCCGTTCGCTAGCATAAGCGTAGGGCTGTTGCTCGTATACCAGCGAACATTGTAACAAAAAGGCTCTGAAAGCTCTGAGGTTGCCGTCGTAACGCTCGGGGGCTGGAACAAACGGCTCACGGAGCAGAGGAGCCGAACTATGGGCTGGTTGTGAGCTCTGGGCGAAGGTTCGGCCCTGTAGGTCAGACAGGCTCCGTGAAAACTCCTTGATGTGCACCAGAAGGGTTTTCAGGGCTTGGTCATGTTGCTCGAGCAGGGCGCCTTGGCCAGCAAGGGTTTTGTTGGAGAGGATCTGAGTCTGCTGGGTTCATGTCTTTGGCCAGTTAGTACTGTCACGAGGAGCGGAACAGGTGAACCCAAGAGTAAACTCAGACAAGGAGACTGGGAAGTTCGGGAAGTTCGGGCGGGTTGCCGGAAACGAGGTGTTGGGACAGGGTAAGCAAGTCTGGAGGGGAATCCAAGGGAGAATAGAGTGGGGAATCCAGGACAGAGTAGCAGGACTGACAATAAGTCAGACTGGAGACAGGGAGCAGAGTCGTAGCGGGCAGAACTGTAGGGGAGAGGAAAACAGCGTCAAGCAAGGGCACAACAGGAACAAACGGCTAGAAACATGGGCTGACTGAGCAGAGATTACGATCTGGCAGGACTGAGTATTTGTAGAGGTCTTGATTATGGAACAAGTTGCAGCTGGTGGGGATCTGCTCTGACTCCAGCACACTTGTCTCCACACACACACACACACACACACACACACACACACACACACACACACACACACACACACACACACACACACACACACACACACAGAGCGAGCACTGGGGGAGTGGCGGCAGGTCAAGGAGACACAGGATGAGCAATAGAGGGTGTGGCAGGAGCAGATGTGACACATACTTTCCCTCTGAGTTTGTTTTGGCTAATTGGCAGGCACTTAGAGTACCTTAGAAAACACACACAATTGCTTCCATGTTATGGTCTCAGAGAATACTTAAAGAGTAATCCTGGTCTCCAAATTGAATGTTTTTTAATTGCCTGCAAGCCTTTGTTCCATCAGGATAGTCTTAAAGCAATCTACCTCCTACCTATATGGGTTAAATGCAACATTCAATCTTTCACAGATTAAACTCAGTCTCCCATTTCAATAAAATCATCTTGATCTATAAAGAGAGATGCAGAAAATGTGAACTTACATACTTCTGTCGTAACAACACTGGTAAATTTGTCATACCATATCATGAGCAACCCAACTCATCTTTCACAAAGAAGCATCTCAATAAATGTGTTAGAAAATTTATAGATTTACACTTCCATGTGTCATGACAAAAAAATCAGTTATATTGTACCATAGTATTTGATACGGAGTGGCTGCGGTTCCGGATTTTCTGGAAACCCGATTTGTTAACTTCTTGAGAATACAGGGGGTGCTGTTTTTGCATTAGCATAATTTCCTCTACAGATTAAACTGCCTCTTATTCAATTATTGCTCTTACTATATGCATATAATTAATACCATTGGATAGAAAACAATCTATAGTTTCAAAAACCGTTTCAATTTTGTCTCTGAGTGAAACAGAAGTCATTTGACAGCACTTTCCCTGACCAAGAAGAAGAATGCAAGATGTGTATGCTCGCTTCAACGCTCTGCCTATATATGGTCACGCCACCTATGACCCGAAACACACTTAATTCGTCTTCCTCTGAGTGTCAAGAGGACGTCAGAGGAGAAATTTTTTGTTTATCTTGTACTGACGTGAAATAAGACCTATTTCTTTGGCGTGACCGACAATTTCCGGTTCTCTGAATCGCGCGATTTGGAGGTGCGATTGTCTACTGTTTTGCTGCTGTTACGGATGAAAACTATCTCCGTCTCGAAGTTTGTTTGATACATGTGACCATATCATCCTAATGTATGTTTTTTCAATATAGTTTAATCAGATTATTTGAATTTTTTCGGGAGTTTTGCCGTGTTCCGTTCTGTGACTTTTTTTACTTTGGCCAGTCGACCAGTACATATGCTAAATGAAGAGGGAAAGTTGCCATTATGAATGGATTGAACGACTCATCAGGACTAAGGACACCTTGATCAACATTCTGATGAAAGATCAGCAATAGTAAGACCCAATTTACGATGTTATTTCATATATCTGTCGTGCATGTGAACTGGTCGTGGGCGCCCAGCTGGTTCTGGCTGGCGTGGCTATGCTAATTTAGCGCTACATTTTGTTTTCGCTATAAAACATTTAATAAATCTGAAATATTGTTTGGATTCACCAGATGTTGGGCTTTCAATATCTGTACGCTGTGTATTTTTTCTGAAATGTTTTAAGATAAGTAATTAGTTATATGACGTTGGTCTCTGTAATTGTTCTGGCTGCGTCGGCACTATTTCAGATTGCAGCTGCAATGTAGAACTGTGATTTATACCTGAAAAATGCACATTTAAAAAAAAAAAACTATGCTATACCATAAATATGTTATCAGACTGTCATCTTATGAAGTTGTTTCTTGGTTAGTGGCTATATATATTTTTATTTAGTCGAATTAGTGATAGCTACTGACGCAGGAAAAAACTGTTGGAGTAAAAAAATTGTGTCTTTTGCTAACGTGTTTAGCTAATAGATTTACATATTGTGTCTTCCCTGTAAAACGTTGTAAAAATCTGAAATGGTGGCTTTATTCACAGGATCTGTATCTTTCATTAGGTGTCTTGGACTTGTGATTTAATGATATTTAGATGCTACTATTTAATTGTGACGCTATGCTAGCGATGCTAATCAGTGTGGGGGGGGGGTGGGGGGTGCTCCCGGACCCGGGGTAGGTGCTCGGTAGAGGTTTTAAGATACAGAGATTTCTGTGCATGTGCAGAATTTTTTTGACGTAGCTGCTGCTCACTCCGCTGCATACGTAGCTGCTGCTCACTCTGCTGCATACGTACCTGCTGCTCACTCTGCTGCATACGTAGCTGCTGCTCACTCTGCTGCATACGTAGCTGCTGCTCACTCTGCTGCATACGTAGCTGCTGCTCACTCTGCTGCATACGTAGCTGCTGCTCACTCTGCTGCATACGTAGCTGCTGCTCACTCCGCTGCATGTGTAGCTGCTGGTCACTCCGCTGCATACGTAGCTGCTGCTCACTCTGCTGCATACGTAGCTGCTGCTCACTCCGCTGCATACGTAGCTGCTGCTCGGTGCTCCAATGCCACTTCCCACTCCTTGATCAGCGATGAACACCATTGTCTAGTGTAGCCTACAAACGTCATGTTGTACACAAAGGACATGGTTGACATGTTCTAACTACTGCATTGCATGCCTCAGAAGGTTAATAAGCATAAGCACAATTTCATGTTCTTTTTTCAGGAGGAGAGTTAGGCTACATACAGCCAGTTACATGTTGTACACAAAAGACATGATCAATACAAGCAAGACACACAGTCTAATTAACGATTGAATGTTATTTTTTAATCATCATTGCAAACATTGACTAAGCAGGAGCCAGACAGTAGTAGGGCAGTGACGATACCAGTATTTTTTCAATGGCAAAAATAAAAACGCGAACAAGACCTACTTCTATGGGTCCTTTAAAAACCTGCTGTTTGTAAAATGTTGTGCGCTATAGCTTGGAAAATAAATACATGTGACTGGAGGACAACCTAATGATGTTTGTTTCCAACATTAGGGCTGTTTTCCTACAGAAGTTAAATCCGCTTCATGTTTTGTTTCCTTGCCACGATACTAATGAGTATTGCGATACTGGTATCGTCCCGGCTTTAGCAGACAGGCAATCAAGTAGTAGTGTTCTTTTTCAGCAACTCTGACTAGTGGCTAAGATATGGCAACAACAGACAGAGAAGTGCAGAGAAGGATTGTAGCCTTCATAAAGGCCTAGAATGTTCATTCAAATCGCTGCAGGTTTTTTATTTCAGCCGTTCAGAAATATGAGGCAGAGACATAGGTTACATCATCATGGTTCAGAAGAGGGTGAGCAACAGCTACTTAGAACAAAACGTGTGGGTAAAATTACACATGTGCAGAACGTGATCCGGATCCGTAGCTTTGTGAAAGAGCGTTTCCAGAGGGGCAGGGCCGGGTGGTGTTTCTACTTTTATAACAATTGTTATTACATATCTCAATGTTGTGAGAGATAGAATAGTTGTATGTTAAGTGTCATCACACTTTCTTGCTATTGAAACATGTAGCCTCATAACCCTTGGGGCTAAGCCTGATACCCTGACTACACCGCTCACGTCGCGTGTGCGAGCGTTGCAAAATAAATGTAGGAATATATGTTATTCGATTATTGCACCCACACTGTTCGCACGCGCCAACGAGCGTCTGCGTTGCCAAGGGCTAAAATAGAAGTCATTCTTATTTCTGACGCAGATCGCGCTGCATGTCCTGCCTCTCCCATCTCTTCATTGGTTTATAGAAGCAGGTACCCACGTGCCATCTCCTCATTGGTTATACCCACGTGGGTGATTGAAAGTCTAACTGTTTTGCCGGTTGTCGTGGTAATACTATGAAAGTGTAGATGCCAATCACCATATACGTTCAAAGATGAAAAAGTCTGGAAGGAGGAGCGATGACTAGAAACGATTCGGTTGACCATTTTATCTGTGGATTAATTGTTAGAGTAGAGGACCTTGTGCATTTCAGGTAAAATAACAACTCAATGTTTATATCCCAGGACAAATTAGGTAGCAACAGCATGCTAGCTAAATAGGACAAATTAGCTAGCAAGTGCAAGCTAACTAGCTAAATTGCCATACATGTTTAATGTTTTTCGACCTGTCCCCAAATGAATGTCATTGGTTCAGAGTTTGTTTTGATATTTTAACCTGCATGTCGTGATCGCGTTTGGTGTAGGAGGCCAAAATAAATGTATGCACGATGGCGCACGCGCGCAGCCGGTTTGGGTTCCATGTGAGAACTCTCACCAAATGCCACACCTCAGGGCTTTTTAAAAGATTCAGTCTTTTAAGATGCTGACTATGACCCTATGGCCTGAGCTAGTTGGCTGTTGTTAAACCCACAGCAACGCTGTGCATCCTCGGTGCGATGGCTTCTCCCCTTTGAATGCTTGGAATCTTCAGTCGCCCACTGGTTCCCCCTCTTCTCCTTAAGAAATGGTTTCTTCCAAGCCTGGGTTGGCTCCCGAGATTCTGAGCTAAAGTAATGCAAAAGCTTTCACTGGTTTCAGAGGCTAAATGGTTAGCGTAGCCCTTAGCCTGCAGGGTCCTCACATTGAATTATTTATGAATTACAGGACTCAGCAATCCGGATTCCTCATCCATTATTACATATTCTCACTTGAAAGTGGAATTTTTGCTCATCAATTAGTTGTTGAATTCAATATAATTGACTTGGGATTAAGATGGATCAAGATCAATGGCAGAGAGACCAGTGAAAGTGTGGTAGAACTTTGTGTCGTAGAGACTTTTCGGTCCTAACAGGTCCTAACAGGTCCTAACAGATCTCAGTAAAAGGTAATTGTATTTTGGGGGGGGGGTTGAGTTGAGTTAAACTGGTTTATACCAACCTTTAAAGCAATGAGGAGGAATACCAACAGGAACTCTGTATGTTTACTACTGGGAGATTTGGAAGGGCACATCGTGACTCTCAGGATGGAGGCAAACCACTTGTTTCCTTGCCACAGTACGTAAGAGATATGTACATGTGCCAATCCCAGAGAGACTGCAGCCAAAATCGCCTTCGCACCACCGCCTCTTACCGCCATCACGGCTCTCTCTCATGCATTCCAATGTCACACATTGACTGCACATTCAAAACAGCTCCACTGCCAGTGAATGATGCCGTAGCCGAAGCAGGGCCAGCATTATTATAGACTAAATGTTTCTCCAGTATGTTTGCATTTTGGGTATATTACTTCTTCAATGCTAACGTAATATCTCCCTGTCTTTAGAAGTCACTCAACTTTGTTGCCCAACTGTAGCCTGAATGTTCCGGAACAATAGTCATTGTTTGAAGTTCTATCTTGAAGTTAATTATCTGGTTGTTAGAAGCACATTTTCCAGTCTGATCTGATGTTTTCATGCGTGTATTTAACAGCAATAATGAGAGTCCAGGAAAAAATGACAAATATTTACTTAATTAAATTAACAACTTTTATTTGTATTTTTTAAACGCAATATACTCATAGATTCTTGAAGAATATAACTTACAAATGCCTCATGAGCTTAGTTCAAATGTCATAGCCCAACAGAACCCAAAAAATAGAACTTGTTTTAATCCATTTTGTGAATAATGTAATTGTAAACAAATGCTGTATAGCCTCAGCACATGGTTCAAACTATCATATTGATCTCCTGGATGGCCAGTCCTTACATCAATACCTTTGTTTATGATTTTGAGAGTGGTTACATTTCTCCAGCCCTGTCCCTCAGCTGTTCACTGAAACAGTGACGGGGTGTAGTATTTTTATTGTTTGAACCGCAGATTTCCCCTTTTGAGAGAGGATAACACATGTTATCGATGGGGATATTCTGTTCCTCAGAAGAAGTACAAACTGTTCAACTGGAGGTGGAGGAAGTCTGGCTGGAAATGTCATACTGGAGATTGTGTGTCATGTACAGTCAACCAGCTGCTGCTGTTTTTGTCTCTTCTTGCCCTTTTCACTGTCTATGGGAAAGTGTATCTGTATGTAACTGTATGCCCCTCTGTGTTCGGTCCCCCCTAGCCTCTTTGTTCCAGTAAGAGATTCTCTTCTCCTCGCTCTCATTTCTGGGCAGTCCACACATAGGCTATCGCTGATTCATCATTTCAGGGAAATGCGAACAAGAGATGAATTGATATTTTCGGCAGTTTTATGGTGTTATTTGTTGCAATAGAAAGACATTTGTTTGGCATTGTTTCAATTTGGGGAATGAGTTGATGCTAGAGAGGTTAGTCATTGACATGTCAAATTGATACCGTTGTCGTGCTCTAGCAAGCACATCTAACTAGAAATGACTGTAATTACAATGAATAGTCCATTAGATCAAAAAGCCCTTGTCTGTTGTTGAGCAAATATGTCAACGTGCTGATTACTGATGTCCTCTACCATTCTGATCAAGGATCAGTCATTCATAATCAAGGATGGCAAAGGCGTCTATGCTGATCAGTGTTCGGTATGATATAGCAGTGGAGGCTGCTGATGGGAGAACCTGGAAACCAGTGTGTTTGATGTATTTGATACCATTCCAGCCATTACCACGAACCCGTTCTCCCCACTAAAGGTGCCGCCTCCTGTGTGATATAGTGTCTATATTAGGGAAGCACGATTTATCGGTGAACATATCGGCCAATGTGCAAAACCGATGTCAAAGCTGACGTGCATACCTATATAACGTAGGTACATGACGTAATGACGCCACGTAAAATGTTGCACTTCACGTGCAACACAGCATTCCTAACCTAGCCCACAATGTCTGCTGTGTGGATCGAGCAGTCAACAAGTCAAGCAGTCATTTGTAAGAGTAAGAACATTTCAGCGAGACAACTCAAAGGCGAAATCCATTAAAGTTAAGATAATGGCATTCATTGCACTTAACAATCAACCGTTCTCTGTCGTGGGTGATATTGGCTTTCGCCGACTGGTCGAGCACCGGTACACACTACCAAGTGAGCTATTTTTACACAGTAATAGCGTCACTGCTATCTTCATGACATACTTACTATGGAACGCTGTTTGGGTCTTTGCGTGTCAAAAAAGATACAGTAGCACTGTCAAAGCTGTACAAAGAAGTCTGAAAACAAGCAAACACCGGCCACGAACGATGTGTTTTCAATACCGCATTGGTATTAAAGCATAATTTGTTAGACCTCAATGTCTGGGATAGCTAGATTTAGCTTGTTACCTAGCTAGCACCAATACAACCAGCCTGAAAACAATGACCAGTAGAAACTGCAGTCATTTTCATTGTTCTTAGCAATGATTTAGGAATCCTTGTGAGTAAGTATTAGCTAGGTTGCCACTTGTTGTTCGCCTATTGAAATTCAACTTCAGTTCATGAAAATAAATAGCTAGCCAGCTATTTAAACCTGTTGCCCAAAGCTAACGTTATAAGCAGCCAGCTAGCTTCATCTGGCTTGTGACGCTCGACAGGACCGGGTTGTGTGTGTGAAGCTAGTCACAATAAGGATTAGGCACAATAGTGGAATTTGCGGTTTGCCTTCAAAATAAAAGCATGTCATTGACAGTGATACAAATAAATCCAAATAGTAGAATTATACCATACTTTAATTTTGAACGCTAACCGCAAAGTCCGCTGTTGTGGCTAATCCTTATTGTGGCTAGCTTCACATAGATGGGTCCGACCACCATTAATCAAATAAGAACTGTCTTATAAATTAGGGTTATTTAAGATGATGACACCTAGCTATAAAGTTAGCTAGCTAACTATAGCTACTCAAACAGATTATGTTGTTTTGCTATGTTTTTGGGGAAGAACATTGTTTGCATCCATGAGCTAGCTAGCTTTTTTTTATGACCAGCACACCAAGGAACTTGAAGCTCTCAACCTGCTCCACTGCAGCCCCGTCGATGAGAATGTGACCTTACTCGGTCCTCCTTTTCCTGTAGTACACAATCATCTCCTTTGTCTTGATCACGTTGAGGGAGAGGTTGTTGTCCTGGCACCACATGGCCAGGTTTCTGACATCCTCCCTATAGGCTGTCTCATCGTTGTTGGTGATCAGTTCTGCCACTGTTGTGTCATCAGCAAATTTAAAGATGTTGTTGGAGTCGTGCCTGGCCGTGCAGTCATGAGTGAACAGGGAGTACAGGAGGGGACTGAGCACGCACACCTGAGGGGCCCCTGTGTTGAGGATCAGCATGGCAGATGTGTTGTTACCTACCCTTACCACCTTGGGGCGGCCCGCCAGGAAGTCCAGGATCCGTTACAGAGGGAGGTGTTTAGACCCAGGGTCCTTAGATTATTGATTAAGCTTTGAGGGCACTATGGTGTTGAATGCTGAGCTGTAGTCAATGAATAGCATTCTCACATAGGTGTTCCTTTTGTCCAGGTGGGAAAGGGCTGTGTGGAGTGCAATAGAGATTGCATCATTTGTGGATCTGTTGGGGCGGTATGCAAATTGGAGTGGGTCTAGTGTTTCTGGGATGATGGTGTTGATGTGAGCCATGACTAGCCTTTCAAAGCACTTCATGGCTACAGACGTGAGTGCTATGGGTCGGTAGTCATTTAGGCAGGTTACCTTCGTGTTCTTGGGTGCAGGCACTATGGTGGTCTGTTTAAAACATGTTGGTATTACAGACTCGGACAGGGAGAGGTTGAAAATGTCAGTAAAGACACTTGCCAGCTGGTCAGCGCATGCTCGCAGTACACATCCTGGTAATACGTCTGGCCCTATGTCCTTGTGAATGTTGACCTGTTTAAAGGTCTTACTCATATCGGCTGTGGAGAGCGTGATCACAGTCTTCCTGGAACAGCTGGTGGTCTCATGCATGTTTCAGTGTTATTTTTAGTAGTTTAGCTCATCTGGTAGGCTTGTGTCACTGGGCAGCTCTCGCCTGTGTTTCCCTTTGAGGTCTGTAATGGTTTGCAAGCCCTGCCACATCCGACAAGCGTCAGAGCCGGTGTAGTACAATTCGATCTTAGTCCTGTATTTACACTTTGCCTGTTTGATGGCTTAGAGTCCCGCTCCTTGAAAGCGGCAGTTCCAGCCTTTATGCTGCCTGTAATCCATGGCTTCTGGTTGGGGTATGTACGTACGGTCACTGTGGGGACGACGTCATCGATGCACTTATTGATGAAGCCAATGACTTATGTGGTGTACTCCTCAATTCTATCGGAGGAATCCCGGAACATATTCCAGTCTGTGCTAGCAAAACAGTCCTGTAGTTTAGCATCTGTTTCATCTGACCAATTTATAATCTAGTCACAGGTGCTTCCTGCTTTTATTTTTGCTTGTAAGCAGGAATCGGGAGGATAGAATTATGGTCAGATTTGCCTAATGGAGGGCGAGGGAGAGCTTTGTATGCGTGTGGAGTATAGGTGGTCCAGAGTTCTTTTTCCTCTGGTTGCACATTTAACAGGCTAATAGAAATTTGGTAAAACAGATGTAAGTTTCCCTGCATTAAAGTCCCTGGCTACTAGGAGTGCCGCCTCTGGGTGAGCGTTTTCTTGTTTGCTTATGGCGGAATACAGCTCATTCAATGCTGTCTTAGTGCCAGCCTCTGACTGTGGTGGTATGTAAAACAGCTACGAAGAATAAAAATGAAAACTCTCTCAGTAGGTAGTGGGGTCTACAGCTTATCATGAGATACTCTACCTCAGGCGAGCAATAGCTTGAGACTTCCTTAGATACCGTGCACCAGCTGTTATTTTCAAAAATACATAGTCCGCCGCCCCTTGTCTTACCTGCCGATACATCGTATAACCAGCCAGCTGTATGTTGATATTGCATGTTTGCTAGCAGAATGGAGGGAAGTGGAGGTTTATTTGAGCGCCTACGAATTCTCAAAAGGCAGCCCGCCCTTCGGCCCCTCTTTCTCCGCCACCTCTTCACGCAGATCATTGGGATCAGGGCCTGTTCCCGAGGAAGCAGTATATCCTTCGCGTCGGGCCCGTCAGAGTCATGAAAGGATAAAAAGGATTCTGCTAGTCCGTGGTGAGTAATCACAGTCCTGATGTCTAGAAGTTATTTTCGGTCATAAGTGACAATAGCGGCAACATTATGTACAAAATAAGTACACAAATAAGTTACAAACAACGCAAATAAACGAACAAAAAACACAATTGGCTGGAGGCACGTAAAACATCTGCCTTCTCCGTCACCATCGGTTATCGGTATCTTTTTTGGGGGCACGGAAATATCAGATATCGGTATCGGACATAAATGTCATATCGGTGCATCACTAGTACTGTATATACTGTATAAATACCACTGGTCTCGTAGGCCTTGGGCCCCTTAAACATGTAAGCAATGCTAAGCCATTAGAGTTAGAGTGCCTAGATCCATAGCATTACCAATTTCCTTGAAATTAGCATTAGCAATGCTAATAACACGATAATGTATTTTGCTCTCAAAAGCCCCTACCCTCCATGCCTGCTGGGATGTCTCTACCGACTGGCAAACCAGGTTGAACCGACGAACGATAGATGAACGCGCCGAATGAACGGCAGATGAACAGTAGATGAACGGCAGATGAATGGTTAACAGACAGTCCGTGTGGTGTGTGTGATCTCTTAGCATGAGATGGGTGGGTGGTATGGGGAAGAATGGTGGTTACTGATCGTAACCCTGAGCAAGGCGGCCCAGGTGGGCTGCTGGGGTGGAACTTACTAGCACATCCTGTCTGCTGGTGCCAGTCATTGAGTGATGACTCAGTCTGCCAGTTACTCTACAGTGTCACCCCCCTTTCCCCTTAATGGGCCATCTTTGTTTAAAGATTAAGTACTTTTATAGAGCGTCACACACTCTGCTACAGGTCTGTTTATTTTTAGCATTAGCAGAACCTATTGTACACTATTGTGGTCTTTGATAGCATTGAAGACCAGGAGACTGTTTTGGGCTACTCTTTATTTGACACCTTATATAAACAATTGTTCAATAATTGTACTGTGTAATAATTGTACTTTCCATGACATAGACTGGCCAGGTGAATCCAGGAAAAACTATGATCCCTTATTGATGTCACTTGTTAAATCCACTTCAATCAGTGTAGATGAAGGGGAGGAGACAGGTTAAATAAGGAATTTTAACCCTTGAGACAATTGAGATATGGATTCTGTGTGTGTCATTCAGAGGGTGAATGGGAAAGACAAAAGATTGAAGTGCCGGTTTGTGTCAAGAACTGCAACACTGCTGGGTTTTTCACGCTCAACAGTTTCCCATGTGTATCAAGAATGGTCCCCCAACCAAAGGACATCCAGCCAACTTGACACAACCGTGAGAAGCATTGGAGTCAACATGGGCCAGGATCCCTGTGGAATGCTTCAACCATTGAGGCTCTTCTTAGCGCAAAAGGGGGTTTCAACTCAATATTAAGGTGTTCCTAATTGTTTGTACACTCAGTGTATATCATACCTGCAAAATCTGAAAGAAGCATTCTCCCTCTCCCACCTATTTCTTCTCCCAAAATCAGAGAGTCATTATTTGTGCATAGATGTGCAATTTCCACATTATGGATCACTGTCTGGAAGAAGAGTCATTTTTGTTATGTCCAGGAGCATCATTAATTCAGTAAGTGTGCATTCTGCCTTACCGGAAGACGAGCCTTGAGTGGGTTCTGCCTGATACATATGATGTATTGCATGTAACACCATCTTAATCCCTTGTTGGATGAATATTTGATGCCCCAGTCATAATAAAGGACTATGTATTTACAACAGGCATCAAGCTGCTAAATTATGCATGAACATTGAGTTGATAGGCATCAGGTATGGTTTCGTGAATGGACAGTCAGGGATTTTAGAGAGACCAATAATCTTCCAGGGAAAACTTTAGATGATGATTCTTTCTCAGCTTCTCTGCAGGATGGAAGTTACTTTATGGCAGATTATTGAATTGGAGGCTTTGATTATTCCTCCCAAACCGTCAAGGTTGTGATACCGTGGAGCATCTGGAAAGAGTGAGCCAGGATACTGCTATGTCTATCCTAATGTGGAAACAGAATCGATGTGTAGGTGTCACTGTATGTGTGTGTGTGTTGTGTTGTGTTGTGTTGTGTTGTGTTGTGTTGTGTTGTGTGTGTGTGTGTGTGTGTGTGTGTGTGTGTGTGTGTGTGTGTGTGTGTGTGTGTGTGTGTGTGTGTGTGTGTGTGTGTGTGTGTGTGTGTGTGTGTGTGTGTGTGTGTGTGTTCGGAAGGGATAATGTTCCCTTAGATACTGTCAAATTGTAATTATGAAGAGCGATGAGACAAAACATTTAAAAGCCTTAAATAAAGACTTCTGGGTGAATGTCTCCTCATACCTAATAGGCCCACCTCTCTATCCCAACTTACCTAGTTTCACTCTCTCTAATAAACTACTAATACTAATAATGCTCATGTTAACAGATGGTAATAAACAGTTGTTTGTAATGGGATAACAGAAACCAAGGAGATAAAAATCGATACAAAAGCCTGATATTCAATCATTTAATCAAGTCATAAAAGTCCTGGTTTGGAGTACTGAGCGATTAGTGCTTTTTGAGGTCGGTTCAGTTTCGGTTAGATTATTACAAAATAATCACGGTTTTTGATTTCGATAATTTTTGTAAACATTAAATGCAATATGCATTATGTGGGTGGAATGCTGTAACAACACAGAATATAACAATTAATAAAAGTCCCATGATGGTAGTGACTGCCCATTACTGCTTATCACTTATTAGCTTATCACTTATCACTTATTCACTTATCACTTATTAACCATCATTTATTCACATTACTTTACTCAAATATTTCAGTTGTGTATATTACATTTGCTTTATTTGATGACTTAATTATTTCATTCCAAGTCATCATCTCATCTCTATACAACTGCTGCCTATGCTTTCTGACAAAATCACGATTTTAGTAGTTCTTCAAAGTAAATAAGGCATACTTTTATGACTGCTGAATACCAACGATCAATCACTTAGATCATGTATTTTCAGGTAAGTTTAGGAATAAACTTCTCTCTATCCCTCTTGATCACACATTCTTGTCTCTTTTTCCCCTAGACGCGTCTGCCCCACACTAACCTAATATAGCAGGCGTAAAAGAAACACACAGACTGGACAAGTAGGCACACAATGGATTATGGTCATTGTAGTTAATTACCACGTTTTCTGCGCTAAACTATGTTAAATATTGGCCAGTTGGAAACTATAACTCCCTACTGCATTGCACAGTTTTGGCTTGATCTGATTTATCTCTAGAAAAACTGCATTGAGCATCAAGCTCACAAAAAATAAAATAAAATGGAATTCAAATAATTGAACAAACATACACTGCCGGTCAAAAGTTTTAGAACACCTACTCATTCAAGGGTTTTTCTTTATTTTTACTATTTTATACATTGTAGAACAGTAGTGAAGACATCAAAACTATGAAATAACACATGTAATCATGTAGTAACCAAACAAGTGTTAAACAAATCAAAATATATTTTATATTTGAGATTCTTCAAATAGCCACCATTTGCTTTGATGACAACTTTGCACAGTCTTGGCATTCTCTCAACCAGCTTCATGAGGTAGTCACCTGGAATGCATTTCAATTAACAGGTGTGCTTTCTTAAAAGTTCATTTCTGGAATGTATTTTCTTCTTAATGTGTTTGAGCCAATCAGTTGTGCTGTGACAAGGTGGTGGTGGGGGGGGGGGTGGGGGGGGGTACAGAAGATAGCCCTATCCGGTAAAAGACCAAGTACATATTATGGCAAGAACAGCTCAAATAATCTAAGAGAAATGACAGTCCATCATCACTTTAAGACATTAAGGTTATTCAATACAGAACATTTCAAGAACTTGAAAGTTTCTTCAAGTGCAGTCGCAAAAACCATCAAGCGCTATGATGAAACTGGCTCTCTTGAGGACCACCACAGGAATGGAAGACCCAGAGTTACTTCTGCTGCAGAGGATAAGTTCATTAGAGTGACCAGCCTCAGAAATTGCAGCCCAAATAAATGCTTCAAGTAAAGAGTTCAAGTAAAAGACACATCTTAACAACAACTGTTCAGAGGAGACTGTGTGAATCAATCAATCAATCAATCAATCAATTTTATTTTATATAGCCCTTCGTACATCAGATAATATCTCGAAGTACTGTACAGAAACCCAGCCTAAAACCCCAAACAGCTAGAATGCAGGTGTAGAAGCACGGTGGCTAGGAAAAACTCCCTAGAAAGGCCAAAACCTAGGAAGAAACCTAGAGAGGAACCAGGCTATGAGGGGTGGCCAGTCCTCTCCTGGCTGTGCCGGGTGGAGATTATAACAGAACTATGCCAAGATGTTCAAAAATGTTCATAAGTGACAAGCATGGTCAAATAATAATCATGAATAATTTTCAGTTGGCTTTTCATAGCTGATCATTAAGAGTTGAAAAACAACAGGTCTGGGACAGGTGGCGGTTCCATAACCGCAGGCAGAACAGCTGAAACTGGAATAGCAGCAAGGCCAGGCGGACTGGGGACAGCAAGGAGTCACCACGGGCGGCAGTCCCGACGCATGGTCCTAGGGCCCAGGTCCTCCGAGAGAAAGAAAGAGAGAAGGAGAAAATTAGAGAGAGCCAAGATTTTCAAAATGTTCATAAATGACAAGCATGGTCAAATAATAATCAGGAATAAATCTCAGTTGGCTTTTCATAGCCGATCATTAAGAGTTGAAAACAGCAGGTCTGGGACAGGTAGGGGTTCCATAACCGCAGGCAGAAGAGTTGAAACTGGAATAGCAGCAAGGCCAGGCGGACTGGGGGCAGCAAGGAGTCACCACGGCCGGTAGTCCCGACGTATGGTCCTAGGGCTCAGGTCCTCCGAGAGAAAGAGAGAAGGAGAAAATTAGAGAGAGCCAAGATTTTCAAAATGTTCATAAATGACAAGCATGGTCAAATAATAATCAGGAATAAATCTCAGTTGGCTTTTCATAGCCGATCATTAAGAGTTGAAAACAGCAGGTCTGGGACAGGTAGGGGTTTCGTAACCGCAGGCAGAAACAGTTGAAACTGGAATAGCAGCAAGGCCGGGCGGACTGGGGACAGCAAGGTGTCAGCATGCCCGGTAGTCCTGACGTATGGTCCTAGGGCTCAGGTTCTCAGAGAGAAAGAGAGAACGAGAGAATTAGAGAGAGCATACTTAAATTCACACAGGACACTGGATAAGACAGGAGAAGTATTCCAGGTATAACCAACTGACCCTAGCCCCCCGACACATAAACTACTGCAGCATAAATACTGGAGGCTGAGACAGGAGCGGTCAGGAGACACTGTGGCCCCATCCGAAGAAACCCCCGGACAGGGCCAAACAGGAAGGATATAACCCCACCCACTCTGCCAAAGCACAGCCCCCACACCACTAGAGGGATATCCTCAACCACCAACTTACAATCCTGAGACAAGGCCGAGTATAGCCCACAAAGGTCTCCACCACAGCACAACCAAGGGGGGGCGCCAACCCAGACAGGAAGTTCACGTCAGTAACTCAACCCACTCAAGTGACGCACCCCTCCTAGGGACGGCATGAAAGAGCACCAGCAAGCCAGTGACTCAGCCCCAGTAACAGGGTTAGAGGCAGAGAATCCCAGTGGAGAGAGGGGAACCGGCCCTGGAGAGACAGCAAGGGCGGTTCGTTGCTCCAGAGCCTTTCCGTTCACCTTCACACTCCTGGGCCAGACTACACTCAATCATATGACCTACTGAAGAGATAAGTCTTCAGTAAAGACTTAAAGGTTGAGACTGAGTCTGCGTCTCTCACATGTGTAGGCAGATTGTTCCATAAAAATGGAGATCTATAGGAGAAAGCCCTGCCTCCAGCTGTTTGCTTAGAAATTTTAGGGACAATTAGGAGGCCTGCGTCTTGTGACCGTAGCGTACGTGTAGGTATGTACGGCAGGACCAACTCGGAAAGATAGGTAGGAGCAAGCCCATGTAACGCTTTAAAGGTTAACAGTAAAACCTTGAAATCAGCCCTTGCCTTAACGGGAAGCCAGTGTAGGGAAGCTAGCACTGGAGTAATATGATCAAATTTCTTGGTTCTAGTCAGGATTCTAGCAGCCGTATTTAGCACTAACTGAAGTTTATTTAGTGCTTTATCCGGGTAGCCGGAAAGTAGAGCATTGCAGTAGTCTAACCTAGAAGTAACAAATGCATGGATTAATTTTTCTGCATCATTTTTGGACAGAAAATTTCTGATTTTTGCAATGTTACGTAGATGGAAAAAAGCTGTCCTTGAAACAGTCTTGATATGTTCGTCAAAAGAGAGATCAGGGTCAAGAGTAACGCCGAGGTCCTTCACAGTTTTATTTGAGACGACTTTACAACCATCAAGATGAATTGTCAGATTTAACAGAAGATCTCTTTGTTTCTTGGGACCTAGAACAAGCATCTCTGTTTTGTCCGAGTTTAAAAGTAGAAAGTTTTCAGCCATCCACTTCCTTATGTCTGAAACACAGGCTTCTAGCGAGGGCAATTTTGGGGCTTCACCATGTTTCATTGAGATGTACAGCTGTGTGTCATCCGCATAGCAGTGAAAGTTAACATTATGTTTTCGAATAACATCCCCAAGAGGTAAAATATATAGTGAAAACAATAGTGGTCCTAAAACGGAACCTTGAGGAACACCAAAATGTACAGTTGATTTGTCAGAGGACAGACCATTCACAGAGACAAACTGATATCTTTCCGACAGGTAAGATCTAAACCAGGCCAGAACTTGTCCGTGTAGACCAATTTGGGTTTCCAGTCTCTCCAAAAGAATGTGGTGATCGATGGTGTCAAAGGCAGCACTAAGGTCTAGTAGCACGAGGACAGATGCAGAGCCTCGGTCTGACGCCATTAAAAGGTCATTTACCACCTTCACAAGTGCAGTCTCAGTGCTATGATGGGGTCTAAAACCAGACTGAAGCATTTCGTATACATTGTTTGTCTTCAGAAAGGCAGTGAGTTGCTGCGCAACAGCTTTTTCTAAAATTTTTGAGAGGAATGGAAGATTCGATATAGGCCGATAGTTTTTTATATTTTCCGGGTCAAGGTTTGGCTTTTTCAAGAGAGGCTTTATCACTGCCACTTTTAGTGAGTTTGGTACACATCCGGTGGATAGAGAGCTGTTTATTATGTTCAACATAGGAGGGCCAAGCACAGGAAGCAGCTCCTTCAGCAGTTTAGTAGGAATAGGATCCAGTATGCAGCTTGAAGGTTTAGAGGCCATGATTATTTTCATCATTGTGTCAAGAGATATAGTACTAAAACACTTAAGTGTCTCTCCCGATCCCAGGCCCTCGCAGAGCTGTGCAGATCCAGGACAGCTAAGCCCTGGAGGAATACGCAGATTCAAAGAGGAGTCCGTAATTTGCTTTCTAATGGTCATGATCTTTTCCTCAAAGAAGTTCATGAATTTATTACTGCTGAAGTGAAAGCCATCCTCTCTTGGGGAATGCTGCTTTTTAGTTAGCTTTGCAACAGTATCAAAAAGAAATTTTGGATTGTTCTTATTTTCCTCGATTAAGTTGGAAAAGTAGGATGATCGAGCAGCAGTGAGGGCTCTTCGGTACTGCACGGTACTGTCTTTCCAAGCTAGTCGGAAGACTTCCAGTTTTGTGTGGCGCCATTTCCGTTCCAATTTCCTGGAAGCTTGCTTCAAAGCTCGGGTATTTTCTGTATACCAGGGAGCTAGTTTCTTATGACAAATGTTTTTCGTTTTTAGGGGTGCAACTGCATCTAGGGTATTGCGCAAGGTTAAATTGAGTTCCTCAGTTAAGTGGTTAACTGATTTTTGTCCTCTGACGTCCTTGGGTAGGCAGAAGGAGTCTGGAAGGGCATCAAGGAATTTTTGTGTTGTCTGAGAATTTATAGCACGACTTTTGATGCTCCTTGGTTGGGGTCTGAGCAGATTATTTGTTGCGATTGCAAACGTAATAAAATGGTGGTCCGATAGTCCAGGATTATGTGGAAAAACATTAAGATCTACAACATTTATTCCATGGGACAAAACTAGGTCCAGAGTATGACAGTGGCAGTGAGTAGGTCCAGAGACATGTTGGACAAAACCCACTGAGTCGATGATGGATCCGAAAGACTTTTGGAGTGGGTCTGTGGACTTCTCCATGTGAATATTAAAATCACCAAAAATTAGAATATGATCTGCTATGACTACAAGGTCTGATAGGAATTCAGGAAACTCAGAGAGGAACGCTGTATATGGCCCAGGAGGCCTGTAAACAGTAGCTATAAAAAGTGATTGAGTAGGCTGCATAGATTTCATGACTAGAAGCTCAAAAGACGAAAACGCCATTATTTTTTTTGTAAATTGAAATTTGCTATTGTAGATGTTAGCAACACCTCCGCCTTTGTGGGATGCACGGGGGATATGGTCACTAGTGTAACCAGGAGGTGAGGCCTCATTTAACACAGTAAATTCATCAGGCTTAAGCCATGTTTCAGTCAGGCCAATCACATCAAGATTATGATCAGTGATTAGTTCATTGACTATGACTGCCTTTGAAGTGAGGGATCTAACATTAAGTAACCCTATTTTGAGATGTGAGGTATCACGATCTCTTTCAATAATGGCAGGAATGGAGGAGGTCTTTATCCTAATAAGATTGCTAAGGCGAACACCGCCATGTTTAGTTTTGCCCAACCTAGGTCGAGGCACAGACACAGTCTCAATGGGTATGGCTGAGCTGACTACACTGACTGTGCTATTGGCAGACTCCACTAAGCTGGCAGGTTGGCTAACAGCCTGCTGCCTGGCCTGCACCCTATTTCATTGTGGGGCTAAAGGAGTTAGAGCCCTATCTATGTTGGTAGATAAGATGAGAGCACCCCTCCAGGTAGGATGGAGTCCGTCACTCCTTAGCAGGTCAGGCTTGGTCCTGTTTGTGGGTGAGTCCCAGAAAGAGGGCCAATTATCTACAAATTCTATCTTTTGGGAGGGGCAGAAAACAGTTTTCAACCAGCGATTGAGTGCTGAGACTCTGCTGTAGAGCTCGTCACTCCCCCTAACTGGGAGGGGGCCAGAGACAATTACTCGATGCCGACACATCTTTCTAGCTGATTTACACGCTGAAGCTATGTTGCACTTGGTGACCTCTGACTGTTTCATCCTAACATCGTTGGTGCCGACGTGGATAACAATATCTCTATACTCTCTACACTCGCCAGATTTAGCTTTAGCCAGCACCATCTTAAGATTAGCCTTAACGTCGGTAGCCCTGCCCCCTGGTAAACAGTGTATGATCGCTGGGTGATTCGTTTTAAGTCTAATACTGCGGGTAATGGAGTCGCCAATGACTAGGGTTTTCAATTTGTCAGAGCTAACGGTGGGAGCCTTCGGCGTCTCAGACCCCGTAACGGGAGGAGTAGAGACAAGAGAAGACTCAGACTCAGACTCCGACTCGCTACATAATGGGGAAAACCGGTTGAAAGTTTCTGTCGGCTGAATGAGCGACACCGGTTGAGCATTCCAACAGCATTTCCCTCCAGAAGCCATGAGAAAGTTGTCCGGCTGCGGGGACTGTGCGGGGGGATTTATACTAACGTTACTATCTGTACTTACTGGTGGCACAGACGCTGTTTCTTCCTTTCCTACACTGAAAATACCCTTGCCTAACGATTGCGTCTGAAGCTGGGCTTGCAGCACAGCTATTTTCGCCGTAAGGCGATCGTTCTCCTGTATATTATGAGTACAGCGACTGCAATTAGAAGACATCATGTTAATGTTACTACTTAGCTTCGGCTGTTGAAGGTGTTGACGAACCATGTCCAGATAAAGCGTCCGGAGTGAAAAGGTTGAATGAGGGAAAAAAGTTGCGATGGAAAAACTAAAAATATAAACGGTAATTAAAAACAGAAACAAAACAAAAAACGTAAAGTTGTCAGCTAGCAAAGTAAAATAAAGTTCGCAGCAAATCGCACAGCAACAAAACGCACAGCAACACGTCTGCAGATTCAACAGGCCTTCATGGTCGAATTGCTGCAAAGAAACCACTGCTAAAGGACACCAATAATAAGAAGAGACCTTCTTGGGCCAAGAAACACGAGCAATGGACATTAGACCGGTGGAAATGTATCCTAAAAATATAAACGGTAATTAAAAACAGAAACAAAACAAAAAACGTAAAGTTGTCAGCTAGCAAAGTAAAATAAAGTTCGCAGCAAATCGCACAGCAACAAAACGCACAGCAACACGTCTGCAAATTCATCAGGCCTTCATGGTCGAATTGCTGCAAAGAAACCACTGCTAAAGGACACCAATAATAAGAAGAGACCTTCTTGGGCCAAGAAACACGAGCAATGGACATTAGACCGGTGGAAATGTATCCTTTGGTCTGGAGTCCAAATTGGAGATTTTTGATTCCAACCGCGGTGTCTTTGTGAGACGCGGTGTGGGTGAACGGATGATCTCCGAATGTATATTTCCCACCATAAATCATGGAGGAGGTGGTGTTATGGTGTGGGGGTGCTTTGCTGGTGAGACTGTTTGTGATTTATTTAGAATTCAAGGCATACTTAATCAGCATGGCTACCACAGCAATCTGCAGCGATATGCCATCCCATCTGGTTTGTGCTTAGTGGGACTATCATTTATTTTTCAACAGGACAATGACTCAACACACCTCCAGGCTGTGTAAGGGCTATTTTACCAAGAAGGAGAGTGATGGAGTGTTGCATCAGATTACCTGGCCTCCACAATCCCCCGACCTCAACCAAATTGAGATGGTATGGGATGAGTCGGACCACAGATTGAAGGAAAAGCAGCCAACAAGTGCTCAGCATATGTGGAAACTCCATCAAGACTGTTGGAAAAGCATTCCAGGTGAAGCTGGTTGAGAGAATGCCAAGAGTGTGCAAAGCTGTCATCATGGCAAAGGGTGGCTATTTGAAGAATCTCAGGATTCCATATTTGTTATTTCATAGTTTTGATGTCTTCACTATTATTGTACAATGCAGAAAATAGTACAAATAAAGAAAAACCCTTGAATGAGTAGGTGTTCTAAAACTTTTGACCGGTAGTGTAGGTCAATTATTTGTTTAGTAACGAACCGAAAAATAACCAACATTTTGGTTAATCGCTCCTCTACCAGTTTAAAATGCTGAATGAATGTTGGGTTTCAAAGGAGCCTCTATGAAAGGACTCAACGTGATATGGAGCCAGCCAAACAAACAGAAAAGTTGACTGAAACCAGGCTTGGACTAAACAGAAAATATATATAAAAGATATCTTGAAATTCATCGAAACTTGACAGTGTCAAGTGAAATTAAATGTTGTGCTTTCTCTTTGCCCGTTTTGTCGCTTTGTCATTTCGGTGCTAATACTTAAAAGTGTTTGTTGGCACTTTTCTTGTTAAGATACTTAAAAGTGCGCAGCAGGGTTATTCTTCAGTTAAGGCAGTCTTGCTGAAGAAAATATTTATTGTTGCTTCTGATAACATTGCGGAAGAACTTTGAACATCATCTGACATTGACCTATGAATCCGAAGGATTTACATGCTATCAGTGCTTCAACAATCCAACCACTACAATCAATCTGTAGATGCCTCATCAAGCAACAATATGATGTCATGTGACGTAATGCTATAGTCTCTGTCATGCAATAAGGCAGTGTCAATATGTACATTATACCTCACCAAATAGTTTGGGGTTTAGGTTCTTTCAATCTCTTTTTGCCTCTACTTTTGGGTAGAGATCGAGTTGCTGCTCTCACAGCGAACTTGAGCTGCCATGGGAACGCAGGGTACTGGTGGGGGGACTAGATTCTGTGGCTCCAACATCAAACAACCTCAGTGCCATTGTATGACCAGCCACACACACACGCACAGACACACACACACATTCCCCCCTGCGATCGTGTCTTGCTGTTCAGAAAGCTGATACAAAATCCTACCCCTGTTCAAAGCCAGCAAGCTGGATGTGTGTGGTTGAAATGTGAAGGAGAGGTTGAAGAGAGAATGGACTGAGGAAGGGATATATAATGTACCCCACAACATCAGTGGAACAGAAAGGGCATGTTGAGGGATACGGTATGTACCCCACATCATCAGTGGAACAGAAAGGGCAGGTTGAGGGATACGGTACGAACCCCACATCATCAGTGGAACAGAAAGGGCAGGTTGAGGGATACGGTACGTACCCCACATCATCAGGGGAACAGAAAGGGCAGATTGAGGGATACGGTACGTACCCCACATCATCAGTGGAACAGAAAGGGCAGGTTGAGGGATACGGTACGTACCCCACATCATCAGTGGAACAGAAAGGGCAGGTTAAGGGATACGGTATGTACCCCACATCATCAGGGGAACAGAAAGGGCAGGTTGAGGGATACGGTACGTACCCCACATCATCAGTGGAACAGAAAGGGCAGGTTAAGGGATACGGTACGTACCCCACATCATCAGTGGAACAGAAAGGGCAGGTTGAGGGATACGGTATGTACCCCACATCATCAGTGGAACAGAAAGGGCATGTTGAGGGATACGGTACGTACCCCACATCATCAGTGGAACAGAAAGGGCAGGTTGAGGGATACGGTATGTACCCCACATCATCAGTGGAACAGAAAGGGCAGGTTGAGGGATACGGTACGAACCCCACATCATCAGTGGAACAGAAAGGGCAGGTTGAGGGATACGGTACGTACCCCACATCATCAGTGGAACAGAAAGGGCAGGTTGAGGGATACGATATGTACCCCACATCATCAGTGGAACAGAAAGGGCAGGTTGAGGGATACGGTATGTACCCCACATCATCAGGGGAACAGAAAGGGCAGGTTGAGGGATACGGTACGTACCCCACATCATCAGTGGAACAGAAAGGGCAGGTTGAGGGATACGATATGTACCCCACATCATCAGTGGAACAGAAAGGGCAGGTTGAGGGATACGGTACGTACCCCACATCATCAGTGGAACAGAAAGGGCAGGTTGAGGGATACGATATGGGAGGAGGATGGTGAGGTTGTGAGTGTCTCGCCTTCCAAAGACCCAACTGAAAGTTAGCAGCTGAGTTATGAAAATCAATGTTATTGTATTTATCCTGTATTTGGAACCCTTTCACTAATACAAGGTTGTAAGTAGTACCTTTTTCACCACCAAAGGGTTCTACCTGGAACCAAAAAGGGTTATCCTATGGGGACATGACCTTGGCAGTGTGTATCAGTCAGCACTTTACACCTCGCCCCATGAAAAAGAAAATGGGTGCGTCACCCTTTGCCATCCCGTCGATAGATTCTTCTTGGAACACACACATACACACACACATATACAGGAACATTAAAAAAATGGGTTGCCTAAATACTAAAGCATCCTAATCATAGTCAGCTTCTTATGACTTCCTGTGATTTAGTATACTGCAACTGTTCACTCTGAAAAATATAATGCCTAAGTTACCAAGCCAAGGCAGCCTCAAGTCTGTATCCAAGCTCAAGGACTGTTTCGCAAGGCTTTTTCATCCCAATCACGAGGAAACATGCCTCTAGATCAGTTTCTTTCCCCTGACATGTTTTCAACAGTCAGAGCAGATTAATTATCCGGCCACATTAACAACAGCTAACTGCACATACCACAGACGCTAAAGGCCAAGCAGGTCTTCACTGCTCTGTGGTGTAGTGGTGTCAAACATACAGAACAGCCTGTAAACCTGGGATGGCTCTGTGGTGGAAGAGGCCAACGGTTCCTTCAGCCATTAATACATCAGATTATAAATAACCCCCAGCACCTTTTAGAGAAGAAAGAAAGAGAGTCCTGGTGAAGGGGGAGACTCAATGCCTCCACAGACTGAATGGCCTCCTGACTCTGTTGTGGTCAGTGTGTTCCATTCTAATAAGGACGGTGACAGTTGTCAGTGACAGAGGGTTGGATTTCAGAGTGACAGATTCATCATTTCCTCCGATGTCCTGGGCGGCCTTGCTTGGCGCTAAGCCAAGAGATGACCTCACCTAACCTCCCCCCTCAGAGTTAACAGCATGAACACAACAGCTCTAGACTAGGAACTAAGACACTCTTCATCCTTAGTCATATTTAAAATCTTTGTCTAAAAGAGAGCGGGGTTGATGTTGAGGCTGGGACATGTCTGTTCACGCTAAAGGTTCATTTTTGATATGTGTTGATTTGTTTCATCAAAGTACATGGTGACATGCTTTCTCTGATCTTAATCAACGCCTTGTTTCATACATTTTAGATGTGCCCCCAACTCCCTCTTTCTTTGCTTCCTCCCTCATACATCATTCACTTTGACTCGCGTACACACAGAACACACCCATCACCATACAGTAATGTTCCAACAATGGTATTAATTTTACAAACTGAAGGTTACTTAAGGTTCTTACAGCTTTGAACTATTATTCAATGTGTTCATTCTCACTTTATCTGCCTCTGTTCAAGAACAAGCATTTCGTCACTAAATAATAAACTCTTGTTTTCTTCATTAGCTAATACCAGTTTCTGCATGTGACACAATTTATACTTTCCGGGGAGGGATTTTTGCGTAAATCCCTGTTGCTTTACATTTTGGGCATTGGATATGGGGACAGAGAGACAAGGGGAAGTGGAGACAGCTGGACGGGGGGGGTGGGGGGTAATTCTATTTCTTTCCCCCCACTCTTCTTGTACCCTAATTGGCTCTCTAGGATCCTTTGGCAGAATGGTGAATGAAACCAGATCGGTGGACCCCATTGGCTGGGAGTAGTTTCGCCCCCTCCATACATATATTTTCACTTCCTGTCCAGTGTGTCTGTTGAAGATAGCTATGCTCAGCCATGAACAGGACTTGCACTAGGGTTGAATGGCGGGAACCCGGTTTCCGAGATTTTCCGCACAAAACCACTCCCTTTTCCCAGGAAAAATATCTGCAAGAAAACTGTAAATTATAATAAATTATTTATATGAACAGCATGGCATGAAATGGAACTGTTAAATTATATGTGATGTTTAAATCTGGCTTCTCTACAGCCTCTGCATGATGAATCAACGCTCAGGGTGGGGACAGAGCCCATCTCCGTATGGAGCGCAGTTCACAATGCATGTAGACCTATCATCTCATCATGGTAACTTTTTTCTTGTGACAGGTAGGCCTTCACTTGCTGCAGCATAGCAAATGCTACAGTAATATAAAGACCGCATGCGCGTCTAATTTACCCATCTCCATCTGGCTTTCGGGGGTCACGTTTTTTTATTGCACACTCAAATGACCATTGTGACTCTCAATTTAAATGCACCCCAAAAGCAGAGTTAACAGCATGGACACAGCATCTCTAGACTAGGAACTAAGACACTCTTCATCCTTAGTCATATTTAAAATCTTTGTCTAAAAGAGAGTGGGGTTGATGTTGAGGCTGGGACATGTCTGTTCACTCTAAAGGTTAATTTTTGATATGTGTTGATTTGTTTCATCAAAGTACACGGTGACATGCTTTCTCTGATCTTAATCAACGCCTTGTTTCATACATTTTAGATGTGCCCCCAACTCCCTCTGTCTTTGCTTCCTCCCTTATACATCATTCACTTTGACTAGCGTACACACAGAACACACCCACGCCCACTCATTACCATACAGTAATGTTCCAACAATGGTGAGCATTTTACAAACTAAAGGTTACTTAAGGTTCTTACAGCTTTGAACTATTATTCAATGTGTTCATTCTCACTTTATCTGCCTCTGTTCAAGAACAAGCATTTCGTCACTAAATAATAAACTCTTGTTTTCTTCATTAGCTAATACCAGTTTCTGCATGTGACACAATTTATACTTTCCGGGGAGGGATTTTTGCGTAAATCCCTGTTGCTTTACCATTTGGGCATTGGATATGGGGACAGAGAGACAAGGGGAAGTGGAGACAGCTGGACGGGGGGGGGTAATTCAATTTCTTTTCCCCCACTCTTCTTGTACCCTAATTGGCTCTCTAGGATCCTTTGGCAGAATGGTGAATGAAACCAGATCGGTGGACCCCATTGGCTGGGAGTATTTTCACCCCCTCCATCCATCTATTTCCACTTCCTGTCCAGTGCGTCTGTTGAAGATAGCTATGCTCAGCCATGAACAGGACTTGCACTAGGGTTGAATGGCGGGAACCCGGTTACCGAGATTTGCTGGGATTTGCCAAACAAAAACACTCCCCTTTCCCGGGAAAAATATCTGCAAGAAAACTGTGAATGATAATAAATTATTTATATGAACAGCATGGCGTGAAATGGAACTGTTAAATTATATGTGATGTTTAAATCTGGCTTCTCTACAGCCTCTGCATGATGAATCAACGCTCAGGGTGGGGACAGAGCCCATCTCCGTATGGAGCGCAGTTCACAATGCATGTAGACCTATCATCTCATCATGGTAACTTTTTTCTTGTGACAGGTAGGCCTTCACTTGCTGCAGCATAGCAAATGCTACAGTAATATAAAGACCGCATGCGCGTCTAATTTACCCATCTCCATCTGGCTTTCGGGGGTCACGTTTTTTTATTGCACACTCAAATGACCATTGTGACTCTCAATTTAAATGCACCCCAAAAGCAGAGTTAACAGCATGGACACAGCATCTCTAGACTAGGAACTAAGACACTCTTCATCCTTAGTCATATTTAAAATCTTTGTCTAAAAGAGAGTGGGGTTGATGTTGAGGCTGGGACATGTCTGTTCACTCTAAAGGTTAATTTTTGATATGTGTTGATTTGTTTCATCAAAGTACACGGTGACATGCTTTCTCTGATCTTAATCAACGCCTTGTTTCATACATTTTAGATGTGCCCCCAACTCCCTCTGTCTTTGCTTCCTCCCTTATACATCATTCACTTTGACTAGCGTACACACAGAACACACCCACGCCCACTCATTACCATACAGTAATGTTCCAACAATGGTGAGCATTTTACAAACTAAAGGTTACTTAAGGTTCTTACAGCTTTGAACTATTATTCAATGTGTTCATTCTCACTTTATCTGCCTCTGTTCAAGAACAAGCATTTCGTCACTAAATAATAAACTCTTGTTTTCTTCATTAGCTAATACCAGTTTCTGCATGTGACACAATTTATACTTTCCGGGGAGGGATTTTTGCGTAAATCCCTGTTGCTTTACCATTTGGGCATTGGATATGGGGACAGAGAGACAAGGGGAAGTGGAGACAGCTGGACGGGGGGGGGGTAATTCAATTTCTTTTCCCCCACTCTTCTTGTACCCTAATTGGCTCTCTAGGATCCTTTGGCAGAATGGTGAATGAAACCAGATCGGTGGACCCCATTGGCTGGGAGTATTTTCACCCCCTCCATCCATCTATTTCCACTTCCTGTCCAGTGCGTCTGTTGAAGATAGCTATGCTCAGCCATGAACAGGACTTGCACTAGGGTTGAATGGCGGGAACCCGGTTACCGAGATTTGCTGGGATTTGCCAAACAAAAACACTCCCCTTTCCCGGGAAAAATATCTGCAAGAAAACTGTGAATGATAATAAATTATTTATATGAACAGCATGGCGTGAAATGGAACTGTTAAATTATATGTGATGTTTAAATCTGGCTTCTCTACAGCCTCTGCATGATGAATCAACGCTCAGGGTGGGGACAGAGCCCATCTCCGTATGGAGCGCAGTTCACAATGCATGTAGACCTATCATCTCATCATGGTAACTTTTTTCTTGTGACAGGTAGGCCTTCACTTGCTGCAGCATAGCAAATGCTACAGTAATATAAAGACCGCATGCGCGTCTAATTTACCCATCTCCATCTGGCTTTCGGGGGTCACCGTGTTTTTTTTTATTGTAAAGATTATTGCATACTCAAATGACCATTGTGACTCTCAATTTAGACCAAACCCAAAAGCATGCGTTGAGGAGTAACACATTCAACACGGCTGTTTGTAGCAGAAACAAACAAACATGCATAGTGACGGATGGGAGATAGAAAGATACAGTATCTCTTTGTCTTCCTTACAAATTAGGACATAGGTTACTAGGGATGTGTGTGATACCATGATCATGCACTGTCAATCTCCCCTAAGAGGCCATTCTAAGCAGATCTAAGCTTTATTCCCAATTACAACAACATACAATGGGGGCGAGTAGGGTAAGTGGAGCAAAAGGGGAAAGTTGAGCCACCCTAGGTTTCTAGGAAACCAAGCACAAAATGAATAATTTGACCAAATATTTAGGTAGAGGTCATCATTTCATGGAGTCTGTGAAGGAAGAAAAAATGGAAAGCAAGTTAGATCCAAAAAACTGATTTTCACCTGGTCAAACTAGTTTGTGTTAGAGGTTTCATGATGCTTGTACCAAAGTTAAAGATTGTTTTATACATCAGTTGGGGTCTCTAAGCTTCAACATGAAGTCTGAAACCTAGCATAAGTTAAGCTAATAGTTGAGCCAATGGCAAGTTGAGCACAATTAAGTGTTTTCTTCCCAGGCGTAATTCAAGGCATTATCGCTGGGATATGAGGTAACAACAGGGCCTGACCTACGTTAAAAGTCTTTAAAACAGTACAAAGTGTTTGTTAGGTGTTAAGCCTGTGTTAAAATATGCTTAAAATGATTAAAAGACAAAAAAGCGATTGTGATTGTGTTGAATTGTGTTTGGGAAATAAAGATACATGGTTTTGAAACGATAGTGGTAATATTTCATTCAGTATAGCCATTTGTAGGTGGCTAAACTCACCATGTCCTGCGGCTCAACTTACCCCATTCCTGGTAAGTTGTGCCAACAGACCCCTTTTTTAGGACAATTATGATTATTTCCAGGGATACACAACATTCTGAAATACACTGAGTATACCAATCATTAGGAACACCTTCCTAATATTGAGTTGCACCCCCCTTTTTGCCTTCAGAACAGACTCAATTTGTTGGGGCATGAACTACAAGGTGTCGAATACATTCCACAGGGATGCTGGCCCATGTTGACTCCAATGCTTCCCACAGTAGTGTCAAGTTGGCTGGATGAACTGTTGATTGTGAAAAACCCAGCAGCATTGCAGTTCTTGACACAAACCAGTGCGCCTGGCAACTACTACCATACCCCGTTCAAAGGCACTTACATTTTTTGTCTTGCCCATTCCTCTCTGAATGGCACACATACACAATCATTGACTCAGTTATCTCAAGGCTTAAAAATCCTTCTTTAACCTGTCTCCTCCCCTTCATCTACACTGATTGAAGTGGATTTAACAAGTGATGTCAATCAGTGATCATAGTTTAAACCTGGATTCACCTGGTCAGTCTATGTCATGGAAAGAGCAGGTGTTTTAAATGTTTTGTACACTCAGTGTGTATGTAGATATCTTTGTTAGAAAGAACACTACATTTCCCTTGACGGAGTAATGTTGAATGTAAAAAATGTCTCAACTTACCCCACTGTCCCCTAGAGAATTATTCCAAACCAAAACACGGTCTAGGGGAGGAGAGGACAAAGGGACTAAATAAAACCCCATTAAGTAAAGTGGAGATGGGGTGGGGGGACATGCCCCAACCCCACCCCTCCAAGACAGAGGACTTTCCATGGTGGCCAATCGCATTACCCATTAAGCTCATTACCCTCTCCCGAAACAACAGCAACAGTGTGACCCTCCTCTTGGTTCAGTGTCTGGTGCCATGTTACACACTTCGAACCCTCCTAAACCACAATCCTCTCATGTCAGTGTGGGGCTGCCCGCCCTGGGTCACAGAGGTCAATGCCATAAAAGAAGAAATAGAAGCTGAGTAGGGAAGCACAGAAGGGAGAATTGAACCTTGACCTCGTAATCCAATGCATCCTAAAAAGGTAATTGTTTTCAGTTTAAACTCCTGACTCTGGTACAGAGCAACAGACAAAATATAAATCTCTCTCCCTCCAGGCTTCGTACATTTAACAACATTATTCATGTCTCATGCCTCTTATTCTTGCCAACAGCATTGTTAGGCCTTAAAGCACAACACTGAAATTGTGTTTCATCATTCAATTAAGGATATTCTCAGAGGTATAAAGTGTGAGAAAAGAATGATATAAGGTCTTGACTAAGCTGCAGATTTATATGTGCTACCGCAAGTTAGTTACCGCTCCATGAGAATGTCCCTGTATGTTTTCTGCATTAAACACACGATAACATGATAACAAAATCAAATATATGAAACTGGGTCGACAAGACGCTAAGAGCAAAGACATTTTCTAGACAAGTTAATGTTTCCTCTATGGAAAATAAAAAACATCACAAAGGGACAACATCTGCCCCAAGCTACTTCAGCTAAACAAAATTATTTCCTGCTTTCTGCGTTGCGCTTGCCCGGCCGTGGGGTGCATACAGTGGGAGGTGCATCTGGAGCTAACGTTCAGGCCCTGTGGTTACTACATCAAAGCGGACACAATCCACTTTCCCCACCCCTGCTCTCTCTCTCTACCACACACACATTCACGTGCTCACACACACACCCTGGTCTACACACTGATTGGATAGAACTGGGAGGATGTGTGCTTTTTAATTTCTGTTTTATCTGTGATGCTGACCCCCTGATAGAGGGTACCCTGGGAAGGGCCACAGGGGCCCCTGAAGTCAGGGGTGTGCCAACCTGTGCACAGTAGGGGGGTCTTTCTTCACCTCCACTGCATTGCCTTAATGACTGGAATCTTGTTATCTCAAGGAGAAAAAATGGTTGTAAGACCTCATTAGTCCCCAGCGGGTCCATGATAGTGAGCTGTAAGAAGAGGAAGTGTTGCTAGGGTAACACCTAAAAGGAAAGTTCTGAGAAATAAACACATTTCATTTTAGTGTCGTGGTCTGGGGCACTAGGGGCATAGTTTTTTTGTGTCAGATATCAATTTCACCAGGTAGTCACTCTACGTTGTTTTAATTTAAAGTCGACGTGATATACTGAACAGTACATGTATAACACAACACTGGTGTAGTTATTTCTGTGTTTGATGTGTATGAATCGTTCTAAAACATTGAAACGTTGTTGTTTGTAAATCCCAGCATGCATCTGTTCCAACAGTAACCCACCATGACCTAGTTACCGAGTCTTGACTGCAGTCAAATTCCACTTGACCGTTTAGTCATGGTAACTAGTCTTCTCCAAGACTGTACTCTGATGCCACTGATGGTCATTAGTAGCCTATCAAACTGGCTAACTGCCAGTCACTAATGGCTTGGTACTCAGCACTCTATTGTCCCTCTAATCACTCTGACATCAATGCAAATATCAAATCAAATCAAATTTTATTTGTCACATACACATGGTTAGCAGATGTTAATGCGAGTGTAGCGAAATGCTTGTGCTTCTAGTTCCGACAATGCAGTAATAACCAACGAATAATCTAACCTAACAATTCCACAACAACTACCTTATACACACAAGTGTAAAGGGATAAAGAATATGTACATAAAGATATATGAATGAGTGATGGTACAGAACGGCATAGGCAAGATGCAGTAGATGGTATCGAGTACAGTATATACATATGAGATGAGTAATGTAGGGTATATAAACATAAAGTGGCATAGTTTAAAGTGGCTAGTGATACATGTATTACATAAAGATGGCAAGATGCAGTAGATGATATAGAGTACAGTATATATATATATACATATGAGATGAGTAATGTAGAGTATGTAAACATTATATTAAGTGACATTGTTTAAAGTGGCTAGTGATATATTTTTACATAAATTTCCATCAATTCCCATTATTAAAGTGGCTGGAGATGAGTCAGTATGTTGGCAGCGGCCACTAAATGTTAGTGGTGGCTGTTTAACAGTCTGATGGCCTTGAGATAGAAGCTGTTTTTCAGTCTCTCGGACCCTGCTTTGATGCACCTGTACTGACCTCGCCTTCTGGATGATAGCGGGGTGAACAGGCAGTGGCTCGGGTGGTTGTTGTCCTTGATGATCTTTATGGCCTTCCTGGGACATCAGGTGGTGTAGGTGTCCTGTAGGGCAGGTAGTTTGCCCCCGGTGATGCGTTGTGCAGACCTCACTACCCTCTGGAGAGCCTTACGGTTGTGGGCGGAGCAGTTGCCGTACCAGGCGGTGATACAGCCCGACAGGATGCTCTCGATTGTGCATCTGTAGAAGTTTGTGAGTGCTTTTGGTGACAAGCCGAATTTCTTCAGCCTCCTGAGGTTGAAGAGGGGCTGCTGCGCCTTCTTCACAACGCTGTCTGTGTGGGTGGACCAATTCAGTTTGTCCGTGATGTGTACACCGAGGAACTTAAAACTTACTACCCTCTCCACTACTGTCCCGTCGATGTGGATAGGGGGGTGCTCCCTCTGCTGTTTCCTGAAGTCCACAATCATCTCCCTTGTTTTGTTGACGTTGAGTGTGAGGTTATGTTCCTGACACCACACTCCGAGGGCCCTCACCTCCTCCCTGTAGGCCGTCTCGTCGTTGTTGGTAATCAAGCCTACCACTGTAGTGTCGTCCACAAACTTGATGATTGAGTTGGAGGCGTGCATGGCCACGCAGTCGTGGGTGAACAGGGAGTACAGGAGAGAGCTCAGAACGCACCCTTGTGGGGCACCAGTGCTGAGGATCAGCTGGGTGGAGATGTTGCTACCAACCCTCACCACCTGGGGGCGGCCCGCCAGGAAGTCCAGGACCCAGTTGCACAGGGCGGGGTCGAGACCCAGGGTCTCGAGCTTGATGACGAGTTTGGAGGGTACTATGGTGTTAAATGCTGAGCTGTAGTCGATGAACAGCATTCTCACATAGGTATTCCTCTTGTCCAGATGGGTTAGTGCAGTGTGCAGTGTGGTTGCGATTGCGTCGTCTGTGGACCTATTGGGTCGGTAAGCAAATTGGAGTGGGTCTAGGGTGTCAGGTAGGGTGGAGGTGATATGGTCCTTGACTAGTCTCTCAAAGCACTTCATGATGACGGAAGTGAGTGCTACGGGGTGGTAGTCGTTTAGCTCAGTTACCTTAGCTTTCTTGGGAACAGGAACAATGGTGGCCCTCTTGAAGCATGGGGGAACAGCAGACTGGGATAAGGATTGATTGAATATGTCCGTAAACACACCAGCCAGCTGGTCTGCGCATGCTCTGAGGACGCGGCTGGGAATGCCGTCTGGGCCTGCAGCCTTGCGAGGGTTAACACGTTTAAATGTTTTACTCACCTCGGCTGCAGTGAAGGAGAGCCCGCAGGTTTTGGTAGCGGGCCGTGTCAGTGGCACTGTATTGTCCTCAAAGCGAGCAAAAAAGTTATTTAGTCTGTCTGGGAGCAAGACATCCTGGTCCGTGACGGGGCTGGTTTTCTTTTTGTAATCCGTGATTGACTGTAGACCCTGCCACATACCTCTTGTGTCTGAGCTGTTGAATTGCGACTCTACTTTGTCTCTATACTGGCACTTAGCTTGTTTGATTGCCTTGCGGAGGGACTAGCTACACTGTTTGTATTCGGTCATGTTTCCGGTCACCTTGCCCTGGTTAAAAGCAGTGGTTCGCGCTTTCAGTTTAACGCGAATGCTGCCATCAATCCACGGTTTCTGGTTTGGGAATGTTTTAATCGTTGGGTATTACATCGTGTGGGTACGTGTGGGTATTACGTCGCCGATGCACTTTCTAATGAGCTCGCTCACCGAATCAGCGTATTCGTCAATGTTGTTGTTGGACGCAATGCGGAACATATCCCAATCCACATGATCGAAGCAGTCTTGAAGCGTGGAATCAGATTGGTCGGACCAGCGTTGAACAGACCTGAGCGCTGGAGCTTCTTGTTTTAGTTTCTGTTTGTGGGCTGGAAGCAACAAAATAGAGTCGTGGTCAGCTTTTCCGAAAGGAGGGCGGGGGAGGGCCTTATTTGCATCGCGGAAGTTAGAATAACAATGATCCAGGGTTTTACCAGCCCTGGTAGCACAATCGATATGCTGATAGAATTTAGGGAGTTTTGTTTTCAGATTAGCCTTGTTAAAATCCCCAGCTACGATGAATGCAGCCTCAGGGTGTGTGGTTTCCAGGTTACATAGAGTCAGATAAAGTTCGTTCAGGGCCATCGATGTGTCTGCTTGGGGGGGAATATTTCCGGCTGTGATTATAATCGAAGAGAATTCCCTTGGTAGATAATGCGGTCGACATTTGATTGTGAGGAATTCTAAGTCAGGTGAACAGAATGACTTGAGTTCCTGTATGTTGTCTCGTTGATCATAAGGCATACCCCCCCGCCCCTCTTCTTACCAAAAAGATGTTTGTTTCTGTCGGCGCGATGCGTGAAGAAACCAGCTGGCTGCACCGACTCCGTTAGCGTCTCTCGAGTGAGCCATGTTTCCGTGAAGCAAAGAACGTTACAGTCTCTGATGTCTCTCTGGAATGCTACCCTTGCTCGGATTTCATCAACCTTGTTGTCAAGAGACTGGACATTGGCGAGTAGTATGCTAGGGAGTGGAGCGCGATGTGCCCGTCTCCGGAGCCTGACCAGAAGACCGCTTCGTTTGCCCCTTTTACGGCGTCGTTGTTTAGGGTCGCCGGCTGGGATCAGATCCATTGTACTGGGTGGAAGGCAAAACACAGGATCCGCTTCGGGAGAGTCATATTCCTGGTCGTAATGATAGTGAGTTGACGTTGGTCTTATATTCAGTAGTTCCTCCCGGCTGTATGTAATGAAACCTAAGATTACCTGGGGTACCAATGTAAGAAATAACACGTAAAAAAACTAAATACTGCATAGTTTCCTAGGAACGCGAAGCGAGGCGGCCACCTCTGTCGGCGCCGGAAGTACAAATATACCCCTGTACCTACAGGTGTATGATAATGGTCCATTCTAAATCAAAACTAATTTCACACGTATATTATTTAGTATATGTAAAAACAAAATTGAGAATTGAGAATAGTCTAATGGGTGACAATATTGTCACATGTGAATGATGTCCAGCGTGTGCAGTCTAAGGCAAGAAACAGCACATGCCTTTATTTGGACATTTTCAAATCATAGTCACACACATCATGTATCCTTGTCCATAGACCTATATGTTTTGATAAGGTTTGTATCACACATCATGTACCCTTGTCCATAGGCCTATATGTTTTGATAAGGTTTGTATCACACATCATGTACCCTTGTCCATAGGCCTATATGTTTTGATAAGGTTTGTATCACACATCATGTACCCTTGTCCATAGGCCTATATGTTTTGATAAGGTTTGTATCACACATCATGTACCCTTGTCCATAGGCCTATATGTTTTGATAAGGTTTGTATCACACATCATGTACCCTTGTCCATAGGCCTATATGTTTTGATAAGGTTTGTATCACACATCATGTACCCTTGTCCATAGGCCTATATGTTTTGATAAGGTTTGTATCACACATCATGTACCCTTGTCCATAGGCCTATATGTTTTGATAAGGTTTGTATCACACATCATGTACCCTTGTCCATAGGCCTATATGTTTTGATAAGGTTTGTATCACACATCATGTACCCTTGTCCATAGGCCTATATGTTTTGATAAGGTTTGTATCACAACTAATGTGGCCAAATAACTCCAAACTGAGCCTATAATCCTCGTACCCCTGGAACATAGTTGGAGAGCACATAGCCTACAGAGCCTAGTGAAACGTGTTCTTATAAGCCCAGTCATTGCGCAATCATGTATAAAAACAGAGTTTTGACTGGCCCAGTTTGTTCCTGCTACTACATTTCTTGCTTAATTGTTAAAATTAAGCACATTAATCCGCTTTACAACCAGTGTAGCATACATAGGTGGCACGTGTGTTTCAAGTTTGTGGAAGCTAATTTTCTCCATAAAAATTCACCTTTATAAAAAAATATATATTTTCTTTTAACTAGGCATGTCAGTTAAGAACAAATTCTTATTTACAGAAACACACAGTCAATTTTGTTCTGTGTACAATCCCAGTTTCGTCAATTGAGGTCTCAACCAAAAGCTCCAAGCCAATACGATTTACTATCTTTCCTTGAATATACAATAACGAATCAAAGGGCCTGGCTTTTGATGCAAATAACAGGTCAACTGTCATCTGTCAATTTACAATAAAGAATTCCATGCATCATTGCATTTGCAGACTTATGTAAAATAGCCTAATATACCTTATGCGATGAGTAGATTGGATAGTCATAAATTAGGCTGATAATATAACTCAATCACTGTTCGCAAAATGTCTGTTCAATGGCTGAGCGCATATAACGTAGAGTAGGCCTAGGCTATAGGATATGGCCTTTTATAAACATGTTTCATGCAATTCTACTACACTTATATGACTGGAGAAATTAGCAGAGTCTTTTTTAATACGACAAATTAAAGGGTATCCTACTCAGCTGACACTGACAAACAGATGAATAAAAATAGCGTTGTCCATAAATTAGGCCTACGAGAAGTGGAAACGCAAATAGAATATGAAATCCATCTAAACTGGAGGAGGAAATTATTGTCCAACGCACTTTTAAGTGGTACTGACCCAACAATGATAAATAGTGAATATGCAAAGTGCGCACTCACCGGAGATATTGCCGATGCTCTCCGCTGGTGCCAATAAGATTGGTTATAGGCCTACTGTTGTCCGCTCAATTAAGTTTAGAATTTGGATAACTAAAAGACAGATTAGATTATTTTTTACATTGTCATCTCTTTACAGTTATAACCATTTGCTTTCCAAAATATTTTTTCCCGAAATACAGTATTGCGATATGCCTGGTTTGACCTTTCTACGTTTCACTGACAGTTGCTACTCAACAATAATCTGCCCAAATTGCGTGCGCTGCCTTTCCTTCTGACAGTAGGACTGTGCTTGCATATTAAAAACGTAACCTCACGTAAACGCCATTCGCTATTCGAGTGCAGGCTACAGATGACATGTTTTTGTGTGGGCCATTCTAAATCAAACATAATTCCACACTAGTAGACCAAATACATTTAAGAATAGTCTGATTGGAAAAAAATATTATAAAGTGTTTGTCAAATTGTGAATGAGCGACGGATGTGCAGCCTGCGCAAGAAACAGAGCAGAGCTCATGCCTTTCAACTTTTTTCAAGTCATCATTAGAGTCGCGTCATGCAGCCTTAGAATGTATTAACAATCAAAACATATAGCCCAACGTTTGTAGAACAACTAAAGTTACATTAATAACTCTGAATTAAGCAAATAGGAGTACCTGTTTCTTTGTTAACTGCTCAACACAGAATATTCGCATGTGCGCACTCCCTCAAATCATTTGGGGAAATATCCTTTCTATTTTATTCAGCTATGTTCAATAGTATTCTTCATACTATAAAATAATGTGTAAAATAATGGCACAGAATTCTAAGCAAATCTTGTCTGCTAAATGAAGTAGTGTAGCCCACGGCAATTTGGCATAGCCAGATCAGGGCCTAACATAAGGACAACTCAGAATATGCTATTCTGTACTTCTGAAATAGGCAACTTTTTCTTCATATCATGTTTCTTTAGACCTGTCTAAAATAAACAATGGATTTATTGTGATGGTGTAGGCTATTACTTGATTTATTCAAATTTTTTAAAATGTAGATGTTCCAAGGGTCCGCATCAGTGGCTTGTAAGCTATGCGTGGAAGCCACGAGATGCTAAATGTGTTTTATGTTAATTAACGGTCAATTAAAGTGAGACTGGCAGATATTTGCATGACGATCACCAGCTGACAAAATGTCATGACCGCCACAGCTCTACACACTCCTCTTCTTAGGCAGTGCAGTGTTAATCGTGCCTTGTTCCCTTTCCCATGGTGCATTTATATCTGTGGCCAGCTAATTAATCCGCTCTGATGGCTGAAAACATGACGGGGAAAAACCTTACCTAGAGTCATGCTTCCACGTGATTGGATGGATGGAGACATTCGTGTTCAGCTCTGGGGTTATGTGAGACCTGAGGCCTTCTTGGCTGTATGGTACAGTTGTCAGTTGGGACGGGTTGACTCAGGTTAAATGGCTGTGTGAAAGGATGCCATAATGTGTTAGGGTATGGCTTGTCATAATGTGTTAGGGTATGGCTTGTCATAATGTGTTAGGGTATGGCTTGTCATAATGTGTTAGGGTATGGCTTGTCATAATGTGTTAGGGTAAGGTTCATAGGAGGCCTGTGAGCCAAACACACAGTGCATCATGGGATAGGCAGCAAGTAGATCAGCAAATAATTGCATTCTTGAATTCAGGAGTGTGTGATTGTCTGAGCTCATAATTTTACGGGACTGACTACACTTGACATGAACTAAGGCCTTGTTTTCTCTGTAAGAGGCTCAAATTAACAGAAACACACACACACAGTCAATGTTTTTCTGTGTACAATCCCAGCATTGTCAATTGAGGCCACAACCAAAAGCTCCAAGGCAATACGATTTACTTTCTTTCCTTGAACTTACAACAATGAATCAAAGGGTCTGGCTTTTGACGCAAATAACAGGTCAACTGTCATCTGACACAGTGGGTAGGCCTGAATCGGAAGCCTCCCCATTTTCAGAGAGTTTTGCTTCCTTTCTCCTCTATTGCGACATCCTTCTGGCAATCTAAAACCGTTAAACTATTTTTTTTACGCCTGCCAGAAAAGAGGCCCTCTTAATAAAATCTGTGTGTCTGCCTAGTTGAGGGGAGGAGGTTGGGGTCAGTATAGGTTTTTCAGCACAAATGAGAGGCAGGGGGGATGTGTTGTTGCCAATATGTGACAGGTGTCTGAGCAGGGCAAAGCCCTCAACGTTCCTATTCTCATTCTCAACTCACTGCCTGACAAGAATCCAAGAGGTAGTCCTTTGTTGGAGCTTTGAGAATAACCAATCTCTTTTTGTTTTACACTAAGAACAACAAGGGCTTTTTCTCAGTCCTTCCACATTAAGAAGACTACCTCACCTGGAATTGGACCACCTATGTCATTTGATCAAAGACGATTACTGGTATAGACTCTGGTTATACACTACCAGTTAAAAGTTTTAGAACACCTACTTATTCAAGGGTTTTTCTTTATTTTTACTATTTTCTACATTACAGAATAATAGTGAAGACATCAAAACTATGAAATAAAACATATGGAATCGTGGTAACTAAAACAAGTCAAAATAATGTTATATTTGAGATTCTTCAAAGTAGCCACCCTTTGCCTTGATGACAGCTTTGCACACTCTTGGTATTCTCTCAACCAGCTTCATGAGCTAGTCACCTGGAATGCATTTCAATTAACAGGTGTTCTTTGTTAAAAGTTAATTTGTGGAATTTCTTTTGAGCCAATCAGTTGTGTTGTGACAAGGTAGGGGTGGAATAAAGAAGATAGCACTATTTGGAATAAGGATGTAACGTAACAAAATGTGGTAAAAGTTAAGAGGTCTGAATACTTTCCAAATGCACTGTATATATATATATATATATGTCCTAGTTAGTGTATGTAAGTAGAGAGGGGTGAAGTGAGAGACAGTGGGCTCAATTAAATCCATAGCGCTGAAGACCTGTACTACAACGCAATAAATTTAAAAGCAATGTTCCCGCGGAGACTGCATTCACACTAAACGCTGCGTATGTTGGCTCAATCGGAAATTCACTTTAAATTTCAACCACGCTACAGCGCAGAACTTCAGCGCTATGGATTGAATCAAGCCCAGAGACAGAGATAAAGAACAAACAGAGAGGGATGTGTATGATAGAGGTGAGAGACCCATGGATATGGATATGAGAGAGAGGAAAGAGACCTAGGGATATGTATATGAGAGAGAGGAAAGAGATGTGAGAGAGAGAAAAGAGACCCAGGAATAAGGAAATGAGAGAGAAAAGAGACGCAGGGATAAACAAATGAGAGAGAGGATAGAGACCCAGGGATAAGGAATTGAGAGAGGAAAAAGACCCAGGGATAAGGAAATGAGAGAGAGGATAGAGACCCAGGCATAAGGAAATGAGAGAGAGGATAGAGACCCAGGGATAAGGAAATGAGAGAGAGGAAAGAGACCCAGGGATAAAGAAATGAGAGAGAGGAAAGAGACCCAGGGATAAGGAAATGAGAGAGAGGAAAGAGACCCAGGGATAAAGAAATGAGAGAGAGGAAAGAGACCCAGGGATAAGGAAATGAGAGAGAAGAAAGAGACCCAGGGATAAGGAAATGAGAGAGAAGAAAGAGACCCAGGAATAAGGAAATGAGAGAGAGGAAAGAGAAAGAGAGCACTTATGAGTTTGATCGCCTCTCCACAGTGAGCCATCCCATCATGCTGAACCCCCAGTGAACTGACAGAGGAAACTCCCCAGATGAAGCATTCCTCCATTACCCAGTCTGATGCCCTAATCAGCATCTCATGCAAATCCGTCTAAATCCCATCCATTTGGCTAATTCCCCTGGATTAAACGACCTCAAACCCCTAATAACCCATGTGTGGGTACAGTGAGTCAGAGCCTGTCACATTTGGTTGGCTTTGTTACATTACCTGGGCTCTGATCCAATCCATTAGGGAAAACTCTGGGAAAGGGCTTGGTTGGCTGTTTTTAGGTAGTATTGCTATTGATATTCCAAGGAAGTCAGTTATCATTGCGCTAATCAGGTTGTTGAAGAATAGGTACACTGATGGGTCAATTCAAAAATAATTATCGGTCACATAGAGGTGTTTAGCAGATGTTATTGCGGGTGTAGCGAAATGCTTGTGCTTCTAGCTCTGTCAGTGCAGTAATATCAAACAAGTAGTATCTAACAATTACTCAACATATACCCAATACACACAAATCTAGTAACGGAATGGAATTAAGAATATAAAAATATATGGACGGGCAATGTCAGAGCAGCATAGAATAAGATACAGTAGAATAGTATAGGAAACAGTTTATACATATGAGATGGTTAATGATGCTTTGATGCTCTTGTACTGACCCTGCCTTCTGGATGATAGGAAGGTGAACAGGCAGTGGCTCGGGTGGTTGTTGTCCTTGATGATATTTTTGGCCTTCCTGTGACATCGGGTGCTGTAGGTGTCCTGGAGGGCAGGTAGTTTGCCCTCAGTGATGCGTTGGGCAGACCGCACCACCCTCTGGAGAGCCCTGCGGTTGTGGGCGGTGTAGCCATACCAAGCAGTGATACAGCCCAACAGGATGCTCTTGATTGTGCATATGTAAAAGTTTGTGAGGGTTTTAGGTGACATGCCACATTTCTTCAGCCTCTTTAGTTTAAAGAGGTGCTGTTGTGCCTTCTTCACCATACTGTCTGTGTGAGTGGACCATTTCAGTTTGTCAGTGATGTGTACACAGAGGAACTTGAAGCGTTCCACCTTCTCCACTGCAGTCCCGTTGATGTGGATGGGGGAGGGGGGTGTACCTTCTACTGTTTCCTGAAGTCCACAATCATCTCCTTTGTTTTGTTGATGTTGAGTGAGAGGTTATTTTCCTGCTACCACACCCCCAGAGCCCTCTCCTCCCTGTAGGCTGTCTTGTCATTGTTGGTAATCAAGCCTACTACTGTTGTGTCATCTGCAAACTTGATGATTGAGGTGGAGGCGTGCTGGCCACACAGTCATGGGTGAACAGGGAGTACAGGAGGGGACTGAGCACGCGCCCTTGTGGGGCCCCAGTATTGAGGATCAGAGAAGTGGAGGTGTTGTTTCCTACCTTCACCACCTGGGGACAGCTCGTCAGGAAGTCCAAGACCTAGTTGCACAGGGCAGGGTTTAGACCCAGGGCCTCGAGCTTAATGATGAGCTTGGAGGGTACTATGGTGTTGAATGCTGAGTTATACCCAATGAACAGCATTCTTATATATGTATTCCTCTTGTCTAGATGCGATAGGGCAGTGTGCAGTGTGATGACAATTGCAACAACTGTGGATCTATTGGGGCGGTATGCAAATTGAAGTGAGTCTAGGGAGACAGGTAAGGTGGAGGTGATATGATCCTTGACTAGTCTCTCAAAGCACTTCATGATGACAGAAGTGAGTGCTACGGGGCGATAGTAATTTAGTTCAGTTACCTTTGCTCTCTTGGGTACAGGAACAATGGTGGCTATCTTGAAGCATGTGGGGACAGCAGACTGGGATAGGGAGAGATTGAATATGTCTGTAAACACACCAGCCAGCCTGTCTGCGCATGCTCTGAGGATGCGTCTAGGGATGCTGTCTGGGCCAGCAGCCTTGCGAGGGTTAACACGTTTAAATGTCTTATTCACATCAGCCACGGAGAAGGAGAGCCCACAGTCCTTGGTAGCGTGCCACTTGTCTGGAAGCAAGACGTCGGTGTCTGCGAATTGGCTGGTTTTCCTTTTGTAGTCCGTGATTGTCTGTAGACCGTGCCACATACGTCTAGTGTCTGAGTTCTTGAATTGCGACGCCACTTTGTCACTATACTGATGTTTTGCCTGTTTGATTACCTTGCGGAGGGAATAACTACACTGTTTGTATTCTGCCATATTCCCATTCACCTTGCCATGGTTAAATGTGATGGTTCGTGCTTTCATTTTTGGCGAATACTGCCATCTATCCACGGTTTCTGGTTAGGGTGGGTTTTAATTGCCACAGTGGGTACAACATCTCCTATACACTTCCTGATAAACTCAGTCACCGAATCAATGTATTCGTAAATGTTATTATCGGAAGCTACCGGGACATATCCCAGTCCGCGTGATCAAAACGATCTTGAAGCGTGGATTCTGATTGATCAGACCAGCGTTGAATAGTCCTTAGCACGGATACTTCCTGTTTGAGTTTCTGCCTATAGGAAGGGAGGAGCAAAATGGAGTCGTGGTCAGATTTGCCGAAAGGAGGGTGGGGGAGGGCCTTATAGGCATGCCGGAAGTTGGAGTAACAGTGGTTGAGTGTTTTGGCAGCGCGAGTACTACAGTCGATATGTTGATAGAACTTCAGCATCCTTTTTATCAAATTTATCAGCCTCAGGATATGTGGTTTCCAGTTTGCATAGTCCAGTGGAGTTCTTTGAGGTCTGTCGTGGTATCAGCTCGAGGGAGGATTTACACGGCCGTGGCTATAACCGATGAGAATTCTCTTGGGAAATAATACGGTCGGCATTTGATTGTGAGGTATTCTAGATCGGGTGAACAAAAGGACTTGAGTTCCTGTATGTTATCACAATTACACCATGAGTCGTTAATCATGAAACATACACCCCTGCCCTTCTTCCTGGGGAGATATTTATTCCTGTCTGCGCGTATATCCCGAGAGAGCCATGTTTCCGTGAAGCAGAGTATGTTACAATCCCTGATGTCTCTCTGGAAAGAGACCCGCGCCCTGAGTTCGTCAACTTTATTATCCAGAGACTGAACATTAGCGAGTAATATACTCGGAAGCGGTGGGTGGTGTACGTGTCTCCTAAATCAGACTAGAAGACCATTCCGAGTACCTCTCCTTCACCGCCATTGTTTTGGGTCGGCTTCTGGAATCAGTTCAATTACCCTGGGGGGTGCGAACAAAGAATCTGCTTCGGGAAAGTTGTATTCCTGTTCGTGATGCTGGTAGTGCTGGTGAGTTACCGCCGCTCTGATATCCAATAATTCTTCCAGAGTGTTCGTAATAACACAACAAAAATTCAGGGGTAACAATGTAAGAAATAATACATAAAAAAACGAAATACTGCAAAGTTTCCTAAGAGCAAGAAGCGAGGCAGCCCTCCCTGTTGGCGCCATTTTCAGGTTGAGTAAATGTCATCATTATGTTTGTAAAGAGATGTCAGTAACACTACTTCTTAGGATGCATATAAAGCTTCTGCAAAGTCTGCATAACAAAGAATGACATCTGTTTATATAGCTGATCAGATGTGACATTCGGAAGATTCACAACTTACCCTTTACTAATATTTACTGACATCTTTACATATTGGCCACTTTTTTTTATTCACCTCGTTGTTAGCATTAACATTACGTAAGCCCAAACAAGTAGGCTAGTATATCCTGGTGGCCATGACAGCACTGGTGAAGCAAGTGGGTTTACTCTGCCCCAAAATCTGTCAACAAAAATAAGACCAGGAAGTGAGGAATTTTTGAATGGAGGTCAATGAGAGAATGTCGAATTTGGTCAACATAAAATGTAATTATTAATTTGCTACATTAGGCTTATTTGATTGAATAGAAGTTTTGTAATGGCTAGGTTGTTACAAATGCACTGATAATAAGTGGACACGTGGCATTTATGCAAAAAAATTCACACGGGTATCTGCCCTTTCATTGGCTAGAATGGTCCCACCTGATCTCGCCTGCTCTCGCCTTCCATCTTTGAGGACATGTATTTCCATTGTTTAGACCGGTCACTGGTCCATCTTGTCAATATAACAGATCATATTTGGCTCAGCTAGCTAGCTCAGCTGCTCCATCTAAAAGTCAGAGCTGCGTTCAGAGGCTATTAGTACTGGCCTTGGGCAAACAGAGCCGGTCTGTTCAAACACACGCCGGAAGCTTGCCCAGTGACAATGTTTGCCGAGGTGGGGGGAAAAACGTAAAACAAACAGGGATGGAGGTAGCCAACCTGTCAACATGTTGGAAATCCAAGGGGCCCTATCTGTCACCGACCCTCTGGCTAGCAAACAGGATAGCTGCTAAGAAAGGTTTACTCCAAATTAAAGTCATTGCATTCCTTGGGGACCTGCTCTTGTATTTGTGAGAGCAAAACATTAGACGAGGAGGAATGGAAGCCATTGGAGAGGACAGCACCATAAAGTAACCTGAAGAGACAGAGAGAGGGTAGGGAGAGAGAGATAGAGGAGGAGAGAGAGGGGACAGAGTGTGTGTGTATCAGGTGATCAACAAAGCAGCTGTTGTTGCAGGTGTAAACACCTAATAGCCCATGCTTGTGTGTCATAATGAAATACACACTGCACGTCTGTTCTATCTGGCCAGAGGGGGAACAAACGAATCGAGAGAATGGAATAAACCATGACATCAAACCAGCGTTGGTATCTTTGGACTGACGTATGTCCATGTTTTGTACAGCTCTCTTGTCAGTGCTAGTGTAAAGCCCCATACTGTGGAAGCACGACAGTGGAAACAACTGTGACAACAGGGAACCAGTGGGACATCTACTCTTTACAGTACATGCACAAGGTTGTTTTGCTAACGCTGGATATGCATGATCAACTGTACTCATCTGGACAACTGTTCCCCCGGCTGGAATCGATTCATGTAATTAGCCGTGATAAGACAACGTTTATGAATAAGCTAATGAGACAAGTAGTGGCAGTTCGTATTGGGATGCTGTCATGCCTCTGTATGACCAGACTGAGCAATCAAGGAATTTCCCATGATGTCATCAATCTCTTCTTTTGCTGAGTGGTGGAAATGTAGAGAAATTGTTCTCGTAATTGAACACTTTGAATGATGCACTTTTCGATTGATCATCTTTACTGCAGTAAGCACCGTGGGGGAATATTGGAAGTGGGAAGGATGGCTATAAACATGATATTTCTGGAAGAGAGGGGATGATGATGATACATGATACATGATATGATGCAGTGCTCGTCATACAAGACACAGGATATTGACCCGTGGCTGTCAGAGAAAAGATCCATGACGTGATTTTTCCTCAGTGACATTTAGTGTAGAACGAGGGAAGGTATGTGTGTATGGGAAATTGGGATTACTCCAAGACTTAAATCCAATTGTTGGCCTATCCATTCTAGCTAGAGGATGATTCTGGACTATGAAGACAGACTTGTGTGAGCTACACCTCTGGATAAATGGTGTTGAATATTGCATCAGCGCTCTGACTTGAGCTAGCTCTTCTTTGCTCTCTGTCTCTCCTCTTCCCTCCACGTCTCGTCTACTCTGACTGGTTTTGATGTGCAGCTGTGGGTTAACATCCCAGCACCAGAGCAAGCCTCTACCCCTATCCTTCTCCCCCCTTTCTCTCTCTTTCCTACCCTTCACGTCTCGTCATCTGCTCTAACTGGTTTTGATGTGCGGCGGTTGTGGGTTAACCTTCTCCCTTGCAGCACATTGTGGAACGTTTCCTTTTTGCAGTCTGTTACCCTCCTCCCAGGCAGCACGTTGTGGAACGCTTCCTTTTTGCAGTCTGTTACCCTCCTCCCAGGCAGCACGTTGTGGAACGTTTCCTTTTTGCAGTCTGTTACCCTCCTCCCAGGCAGCACGTTGTGGAACGTTTCCTTTTTGCAGTCTGTTACCCTCCTCCCAGGCAGCACGTTGTGGAACGTTTCCTTTTTGCAGTCTGTTACCCTCCTCCCAGGCAGCACGTTGGGGAAGCTTCCTTTTTGCAGTCTGTTACCCTCCTCCCAGGCAGCACGTTGGGGAAGCTTCCTTTTTGCAGTCTGTTACCCTCCTCCCAGGCAGCACGTTGGGGAAGCTTCCTTTTTGCAGTCTGTTACCCTCCTCCCAGGCAGCACGTTGGGGAAGCTTCCTTTTTGCAGTCTGTTACCCTCCTCCCAGGCAGCACGTTGGGGAAGCTTCCTTTTTGCAGTCTGTTACCCTCCTCCCAGGCAGCACGTTGGGGAAGCTTCCTTTTTGCAGTCTGTTACCCTCCTCCCAGGCAGCATGTTGTGGAACGTTTCCTTTTTGCAGTCTGTTACCCTCCTCCCAGGCAGCACGTTGTGGAAGCTTCCTTTTTGCAGTCTGTTACCCTCCTCCCAGGCAGCACGTTGTGGAAGCTTCCTTTTTGCAGTCTGTTACCCTCCTCCCAGGCAGCATGTTGTGGAACGTTTCCTTTTTGCAGTCTGTTACCCTCCTCCCAGGCAGCACGTTGTGGAAGCTTCCTTTTTGCAGTCTGTTACCCTCCTCCCAGGCAGCACG
>NC_074689.1:29606993-29609493 GCF_029448725.1 Salvelinus fontinalis
TGTGTGTGTGTGTGTGTGTGAGAGAATGAGCTGTGTGTGTGTGAGAGAAAGAGAGAGAATGAGTCGTGTGTGTGTGTGTCTGTGTGTGTGTGTGTGTCTGTGTGTGTGTGTCTGTGTTAATGTCTGTGTGTCTGTGTGTCTGTGTGTGTGTGTGTGTGTGTGTGTGTGTGTGTGTGTGTGTGTGTGTGTGTGTGTGTGTGTGTGTGTGTGTGTGTGTGTGTGTGTGTGTGTGTGTGTGTGTGTGTGTGTGTGTGTGTGTAGGAGGCATTAAACTGAGTCTCTTTCTTACTGAGAGGCTGGCTGTGAGACATGGTCGTCTGTTCCTGTCTTTTGTCCCTATGTGTTCCACAGACAGTGGAGGCTCAGGAGTAGTCACAGAGATCTGGGCCACATGCAGCCATTGTCATTGAGACCTTGCTGGACCAAGGCCCAGGGGGGTTTGGGTTTCCTGATGCCTAGTGCCTATACATACACTGAGTGGACAAAACATTTCCATGACATAGACTGACCAGGTGAATCCAGGTGAAAGCTATGATCGCTTATTGATGTCACTTGTTAAATCCACTTCAATCAGTGTAGATGAAGGGGAGGAGACAGGTTAAAGAAGGATTTTTAAGCCTTGAGACAAGACATGGATTGTGTATGTGTGCCATTCAGAGGGTGAATGGGCAAAACAAAATATTTAAGTGCATTTAAATGGGGTATAGTAGTAGTTGCCAGGCGCACCGGTTTGTGTCAAGAACTGCAATGCTGCTGGGTTTTTCACGCTCAACAGTTTCCCATGTGTGTATCAAGAATAATCCACCACCCAAAGGACATTCAGCCAACTTGACACAACTGTGGGATGCATTGGAGTCAACATTGGCCAGCATCCGTGTGGAACGCTTTCAACACCTTGTAGAGTCCATGCCCTGACGATTTGAGGCTGTTCTGAGGGCAAAATGGATTGCAGCACAATATTAGGAAGGTATTCCTAATGTCTTGTACACTCAGGGCTGGATGAGACACAAACTGATAATGTAACAAAGTCACATACACAGCAGGTGAATGTTCAGTAACCAGAATAAAGAACAGATGTAATGTTAAAAGGTGGCTTTGATGATGGTGATACTAACCTCTCTCCCTCTCCCTCTCTCAGGATGCCTTTGTGGAGATGTATGAGCAGCAGAGGATCTCTCACTCCTGGCCGTACCTAAAGACAGTGTTCGGCCTGGCCGCCCTGGGAGCCGCCGGAGTCACCATCGGAGCCTTGTTCACCCAGAAGTGATACAAAAGGCCCCAGAAGACCCTCCCCCTCGTCAATCGCCTGCTACCAGATGAAGGCTCCTTACCCAGTAGCCCCCCCCCCCCCCAAAACAAAGGCCCACAGCAAGTTTTCTTTCCAAAAAACTGGCAGCCTATAATTTTGCTGTGCACAGACTACAATATTTCGTTTCTTGTTCCCATCTCCTTCTTTTTTCCTCATGTATCTTTGAAAGCAGCTCACAGCTTAGCACTGCCCAGCCCGGGCCTGTAGCATGGTTCTATCCCAGAGCTCCCGGCTCTTCAAAGGAAACTGCACAACTCTGTTACTCCCCAACTGCCAACAGAACAGTTCTTTCATACTCTATGACCCGTCCTCCTGCGAAATGAAAAGGACAGCCTTGTATATGCATACACACACAGATGAATGCACCCATGCATATTCTATACTACTGTAGGAACCTACCAACAAGGAATATCTATAGAAAGTTTGCATACATACTGGTTGGATAATTATACACTCATTCATAGACACACACCAACAGACACAATGAATATTGCATTTTGGAGGTGAACATATTCACACAATCTCAAGCGTGCGTTCTCACAACCAAATTACTTGTATGATATATGGTTAATGAACATAACACAAGTGATTGTTTATCCATAAACTGAAAAACAAACTGTTTTTTTTTTAGATAACTGTTTTCAGCATGATTCTGTGGTACATGTAACATTGTAACATTGACACTGACCGAAACGTCAAACAAAAACATCCCAAATGTACAGTACACACCCCGCTTCCATCGCCAGCATGTGTGGGGAAGGTGGCCATTTTTGCCAGTGTCCATGTATGCATGATGCCTTTTGATGACATGGAGCACGTTTGGCAGAATGATTGGTTCGGACAAAGTCAGGGTTGTGTTCAGTGGGCCCCAAATGGGAAAAAACAGCCCGAAACCAGGAGTTCAAATCCAAACTTTTCCAATAAGAAATGCTCATTTTAGTTTTTCGGCCTATTAAAACACAGCCTAGGTGTTTTTCTATGTGTTTGGTTGGTGAAAGCTCACTGTACACAAACGCCCCGGGGGGACTTCAATCAACAGATGAATTCCTTATTAAAGCACTGATTCGTTCTCCCTGTTTCTCTCTTTGTGGAACTAATGTTGACAAGGAATGAAGGAATATTCTCCAGGGTTTCTCTCACTTATGTTCTGAGGGTAGGAGGCCCTTTTCAAGCACGCCTGAATATATTTAG